>NC_056728.1:861096971-861236971 GCF_019279795.1 Protopterus annectens
TTATAAGAAAAGTAATAAGATGGTACATACTGTTACACAGAAAACATTAGATGGTAGCCAATTAATGGGCTGCCATCCTTGTGGACATTGTAGTTTTTATAAGTTAGTCCAAAACGGTATTCCTTTACAACTCATAATTCTTCTAAAATATATGATATTTTGGCATATGGTAACTGTAGCAGTGATTGGGTGATATATTTGGTCAATTGTACATGATCAGCTTTCTATGTACGGCAGACATCACGTCCATTTAAATTAAGAATATCTGAGCTCTTAAGTGATATTAGGTGTACTAGAAGTACCAATGCCCTATACAAACATAGCCTAAAAGCGTCCCACTGCTAGGTCTTCCTTTACCATTACTGACAGAATTCACAAGCAATATACACAGCAGGAAGGGTTGCATTCCCTTTTAAATTTCAAGGAACGTATATGGAAAATTAAATTAGGGACATTATTTTCCCCTGGTTTAAATGAGCAATTGCAATTAACCAATGAAATTGTTGTGGCAATATGTAAATTTTTGTTTAAATGTTTTTTTTTTTGGAAGCACATTTAATTAGCACTGATAAAGACTGTAAGCTGAAACCGGCATGCTTTTTTCCGCCTAAATGGTGTTTAGAAAGATTTATATGAGCTTCCTAATTTGATGGATATCCTGGTGCTTGATTAAATTTTGATACGAACAAGCAGCTATATTGTGTGCTGGCTTTTGTAGTTCAACTTTTGGTTCTTTGAGCCTGGCACCTTACCATACTTGCATGGGGGTTGGTTCGTTTTGGTTGGACACATTGCTTACATGACCCACACTTTCTAGTCTTCTTTCCCTTGGCTACATTGTCAAATTTATCATTACTAGATCCCTCAAACCTTGCCTTAAAATTGAGTCCAATTTTGTAAAGAAAAGATGGACTACGACCCAAAGCTTCAAGAACATCAGAATTTCCCCTTAAAATGTTCCAATTCTTTTTGAAAATTTCCTTCACTTCACCAAGGTGTGTACCATATTGTAAAATAACAGCCTTCTCAAATTTGCTAGTGTCCATTACTTCCTTTTGGATAATAAGCACACAACCCAAAAGTGGTGTATACTGGTGACCCCACCTTGTTTGTAGTATTCCCCTTCAAAAAATATGAAATTCATATCCAAGACTAAACTCAAATTCAGTAATAACGTTTACCCTATCATTATCTAAGCCCAAACATCAAATAATATTGGTGTAAAACATGTCTAAGCCTACATCCTTAGGAATAAAGGTAAATAAGTCAACAATATCCTCAGTCAAAAACACTAAATCCTTTTTCCAAATATCTGATTTTAAATGGCCCAAGGAATCCCAAGAATCTATGAGCAAGTGTTCCACCCTCAAATAGATGGGTTTAAGCCATCTATCTAGGACTACCCAGAATGGATACATCTTAGACCTAATCCCAGATTCAATGCGTCGAAAAGGTGGATTCACAATTCGCTTGCGTATCTTGGGAATCCCAAATATGGTGGCCATAATGGGTTTTTCCACCTTCAAAAACAAACATTTCCCAGTTAATTCTCCTATCCAACGAATACTCTTCTATATTGGAATCAACCTTTTGATAGGCTAAGTTAATTTCATTAAGGAAGACAAAAGAAAATGCATCAGTGTCTGTTAAAATATCAAACATAATGTGATAACACTCTAAGGTATCAAACAAGACAATTCCTCTCCCTTTGTCAGTTGCATTACTTTAACAGATTTATCATTCAACTGCTGATAAAGTGTGTGTTTCTCCTTATTTAAGTTAAAACAAAACTGCCTACTATTAAGTTTGACCTATAACTTATAAAGGTCCTCAATAACAGCATCCTCAACTGTGGATAAAATAGGGTGCAAATCTCCTTAAATGGCTACCTGCATCAAATGTGGAACAATGACCATCTCTACTAAAATATATTGCCAAATTTAATTTCCTAAAATACAATTTGGTCTCAGTGTCAAGGAAATCAAAAGCCTTAGTGGGAAAAAATGTCATCCCCTTACTAAACAAAGTAAAACACACCTTACTTGTACATTGATTAGTATAATTGTATATCTGAAAATCGTACGAGTGCACATATTTATCAATGACTACCACTGTTGATTCATCACTTTGTTTTACCTTTGTGTGCTTGAATCTGTCTATGTTGTTCCAGATACCTTGCACTTTTAGCCCCCCCCCCCCCCCCCCGACACTGCTTCCCAAGAGAAGTCACAGCCATCCAGCCATCAATGGTGACTGCCGGATTTTGAGCTACAGGGGAGAACAGGAGATCTAGATTCAAGGATACTTGATGTCTCCATCAAGAGATCTCTCTTCTCACAAATCCTATAACTGGATTCTGAAAAGATAATGGATGTTGCTGCTGTGACCAAAGAGACTTTGGATACATTTGTATCCTTCATGTGGAGTCTTGCCAAAGGTATCATGAGAATCACAGATGCCATGAGACCCAGAATCCTGAGGTATTCCCTTGAAGTGACTAAAGTCTGAGTGGGAAACCCCCAAAATACATCTAAAAGATTTACTTTTGTTTTTCCTGCGGAAGCCAAGGTAAGGAAAGGACCTGATAACGTGATCCATTCTAACAAAACCTTAAGAAACGCCTGAAGTTTGCATGAATAGGAATGGGATGATAATCATCTCTGAAATCTAAGGGCACCAAAAAAAAACAAAAATCAAATGAGAAAAAAGGGCTAACAGGTTGCAAAGTGAAAGCATTTTGAACTTGGATACCCACCACATACTGGTCTCCATGCGTTTTCTTTTTTTTTTGGTACCTAACCTTTCTTAAATAAAAACATTTTCCCAAGTGGGAAGGAAGAATCTGCCTAACATATAAGCTATGTCAAACCCAGAGCTGTTGGACATGCTACACCTAAAGAAATCCCAATCCCTCTGAGCTACACGCTCTAGGGACCTAAACCTTGTCACCACAATAAACAGGACATGCTAGAGGAATAGATTCCTGTCCCAGAGACTTCCCATACTCTGGAACAGGCTACCCATCTATGTCAAGCAAAGTTCTTCATTTGCACTCTTCAAGAAAAATCTTGATGAGTGGATGCAAATAGGAAATACACACTGGGGATCACTTCTGTGTCTGCGTAAGCCAGGGAACCTTTCTAGGCTTACATAGGCCCTTGGGCCGATAGCCTAGTACCTACCTATGAACTGTTCATATTACCTTCAGACAGCATCTGCTGTTTGGTCTGATGGAGATGGAATAAATTCAGTGAAATGGTGGAATTTCCTCCCACAGACATCTGTAATTTTGCTGAATTAGCCTCAGAACCCATTTATCTAAAACAATATGTTGCCCAAGTGAGAAAGGAATAAGGGGCTACTAGGTGGGAGAGGGGGACAACGTACCTTATACACACATTCTGCCTTATTTCACTGTCGTTTGTTCTTGGGGGGGGGGGGTCCTGCTTTCAGATTTGGAACCTCCCTGCAATTGTTTCTTAAATGATTCCTTACCAGCATTTTGCCGAGACTGTTTATTGTGTTTCTTGCCAAAATTGGGCAAGGGGGCAGAATATCCCTTCAAAAGTTTGGTGGAGGGCTGAAAATTTGGAGCAATTACCTGTATCGTCTCTCTCTCTCTCATCATATTTCTGATAACCGCTGTAGCAGAGGGTCCAAAAACTAAATCTCTATCCAAACAAGAATTTAAAATATCATGTTTTACACCTTCAGGGAGATTCTGAGAACACAGCCAAGCAACCCCTTTAACACAGTGCCTGTGGCCATAGCTCTGCAAGAACTATCAACAGAGTAATACATACTTTAAATAATGAATTGAGACCTGTGAAATGGAAGACAAACCATTTAAAGCAGATTTTTACTCACAGGAAGAAACTGCAGACAGAATATTCCTCATACTTTCAAAAATGGTCAGAATAAACTTTACCATATGAATGTGACAAATTAAGATTCTGAAAATCAAAGTTGTAGAAGTATACAATTTTTTCATATTTATGAAGTACTTTACCATCCTTCTTAGAAAGAGTAGGATTTGAATTAACTAAATATTTAACAGCAGTGGGATTAACTACACCTATTGCTGCTGGGTCAGGTTTGGGAGGAATGTATAAAACCTTAAGACTGAAAAACTTCATAAAAACTATCTGCATTCTGGAAACAGTCTCAGAGAAAGAGAAAACCTCACAGGGGGAATCAGATATCATGCTCACCTCTGAATTTGAAACAGAAATCTGCAGAGAAAATCCTGCATCTGTGTTTTCATCTTCCACTTCAAATGTAGATTCTTGAATCTCTTCAGAAAATGACACATCCCCTTTTCTTTTACCAGAAACCAACTTATAAAGAGGATCAACAGCCTGAATAAAACCCTAAAGCCAGGTGTAATGCACTACTCCTGTCTAGGGAAATTTGAGCAAGGAAAAGACACGTTTAGTTTTTGGTTTCATTTTGACAGGAAAAATGGGGTCAACAAGGTTGGTAATGGTAACAGCAGCTTCCCTAAGGATGGGCACAACATTCTGACTGAAAAGGGAAGACTTCCCTGCTCCCTCTCCCAGGACCGACAAGACTGGCTCTCCCCTGTCACTGAGAGGATCCAATAGCCGCAGTGGACATGGCTAAACTCCAGTGCATAGTGGTTTATAGGTGCTACATCAGAGTGATCCTCGTAAAAGAGGAGTGGTCTGAGGAAACAGCTTTATCCAAAGCATATTCACAACTGAGGCAAACTACTAGTCTGCTGTGGTGGCAAATGCTGTTTGCTTAACTTTTTCAATTTGCAGCTGGAAGAAAGACCAGCCATGGGGCTGCTAGTTTGTTCCATGGTCAAGCCAAAAAAGGTGCTTCTTTCTGGGGGAGATGCATAGGACAAGCTGGTAAAAAATGTAAAGTTGTGTCACTTTTTCATACTCTGCTTGCTTCTAAAAGAAAAAGTAAAACTATTTTTCCATGGAAAATATGTTTAACTGCTTTTAATAACTCTTAAACCAACAGGAATAAAGTGTTCTCCTGTTTAAAAGTACAGTTAAATCTCATTGCAGTCTGTTAAAACACAAACTCCTAGAAGAAAAATATCTTTCTTAACCAGGACTACTTTCAAACTAGATTTTTTTTTTTAATCTGAAATTTTTTTTCTGCCCAGCAATGGAATAGCACAAGCAGACCACTAATACTCGGAAGCCCACACAGGCAATAAAGCTCTGACGGCTTGGCAGTCAAATTTATCTTTTAAGGCAGCTCAGCTTGAGATGCCTGTGAAGAAACTGAAAACACAGTCATCTGTGTTAGCGTGTCTGGCAAGAGATTTGTGTTTATTTTCAGATTAACTTGCATTGTATGCCAGCAGATCCAACTGTGAAATGTAAACTACTTTTTTTTTTTTTTTTTAATGTTAAGTATTTCTCTGTTTAAACAGAATGTTTAAATAATCTGTCAGTGTTTTGATACATTTCTAATTGTGCATGTTTGAGAGGGAGATTATAAACCACTGTGGAAAATCAAACTGTGGGTGATGTTTTTAAACAGCTGACTGACAGGAAAAATAACTTTCAAACGGTTGACTGTTATTTTTTAAATAAGACAGTTGAAACTGTTAATATGAGCAGTTAGTAAAGGGCTAAGCAGTTAGTGAAGTGCTGAGCAGTTTGTGAAGAGCAGCAATCACAGTACTGCCCAGTGATACCCAAAAAAAAGAGAACTCACCAAAAGCTGTAAGCTTACCTTTGCCTTGCAGCTGCGTGTTAGAATAGGTCAGGGACAGTATTCTCTAGTTAGATTAAGAAAGCTTAGTTATTAAGATAGAGTTTTTCTAGAATAATGGACTTCCATCCTACTATTTAATTTTACATTTCTGGTGATTGAATTCTGGTGTTTATTGAAAGCTATTTATTTACATTCTTGTAATCATTTTACTTATTAAATGTTGCTCATTTTCCATTGTGACTGGAAATCAGTGTTTTGCTTTAGAGATTATAGTGTGTTTATACCCGCTTGATACTCCCCAGATCCCCTCAAAGGCCTGGCTGCTCTGGTTATAGCTATCATTTATTTTGATATTTAATTTTCATAACTGGACACCCCTTTAGAAGGCATGAAGGCAGTCTGATTGGTGGCAGCATCAACATATTATTTTGGGGAAAGGACACTTCTGGGAAAGCCTGACACAGATTTCCAGCTGTGTTTAGATGTGTGAGATTTAAATGTACTTTGAGTGTGAGCATATCAGAGGTCTTAAACTTGGACACATTGCTCTGAAGTGTGCAATAAGGAGTTCCGTTAGGGGTGGACAAAAGTATACAGTCCAGTCCCAGAAAAACAGAGCATGTTCCTGTTGTGCTCTTAGGAGAAAACTGTGAAATACTACTCCTGTTTAAGTGACAATCTCGCATTGGAGTCCGTAGTGAAGATTGAAGCTCCTTAGTTACTGACCCGGGATAGTAAGGGATGTCATATTTACTGTTGGCAGTTTGGTGGGATATAGCTGGGTGTTACACTGCCCAACAATTTGAGCACAAGGAAGGTGCCCTGAAGTTTTGGAAGCTGACAGCTGTTATATCCTTGGCAGGTTATAACCCACAATGCTATGGCTACTGCAGTAGTGATCAATATGATAAACATCCTTTTCCCTTTTACCAGAAACCACCTGATAAGAAAGGTCAGTAGCCTGTACAAAATCCTGATTCAGACAAACTGTTGCTGTACAGTGAAACTGAGGCAGTAGATAAATGTTTAGTTTTCGGTTTCTTTTTGACAGAAAAGTTGGGGCAAAAAGGATTATTTAATGGCAGCAACAGCTTCTCAGGGATGTGCAAGACATTCTGGATAAGCAGGGGCACCCTTTTACTGCCCCTTCACTCAAGATTGACAAGAGTGGCTCTCCCTTGATCACTGAGGGAACTCCTAACAACCACAGAGATGTTGCTAACCCACAGTCCATAGTGGCTCTATTGACAACATTTGGGGAAAAAGATGAGTGGACTGAGTAACTGGCTTTGGCAACAACAGAGTCAACCATTATGCCAACTTGTGGGCAAGGTCTTTATCTCAAAAACAGAAGGCACAGGGTTCAATTCTGATCTCTGGTTATTGGCTAGACTGTCAGGGTTGCCAGACGTCCCTATCTGGGTGGGACTGTCCCGAGATCAGCAGCCTGATCCTGAGTCCCGCACTGCCGGTTTAAATCCTGGGCAGCCTCCGCTTTGTTTTTTTTTTGATTGGCCCGTATACCGGCATATGGTCCAATCAAAAATCACTAAACATGGAGCTTCTTGTGTTTAATGCATAACATCGCAGTTCTGCATTAAACAGAAGTAGCTCCGTGTTTAGCGATTTTTGATTGGCCCGTATACCAGTATATGGACCGATAAAAAGAAATCGCAAACCAGAGCTACTTCTGTTTAATGCAGAACTGCGATGTTTCGCATTAAACAGAAGTAGCTCCGTATTTATTTATTTTTGATTGGCCCGGGCCAATCAAACAAAAGAAATAAATAAACACAGAGCTGCTTTTGTTTAATGTTAATTACCTAGTGTGGAAGACATTTTTTTTTTTTTAAGTCTTCACTTTGTCCCTACCTGGCCAGTTGGAAATCTGGCAACACTTGTAATAGTCTGCAGACTTACAGATTCATAATTAAATTCTAGCTATGAATGTTAGTGACCGTTCTAGCCACCAACACAGGTATTTAAATGGCGGTGGTTGTTTCTATTAGTGTGCCACAAAATGCAGTTACATTTTTGGGGTTGGTACAATGGTTAATGTGTTTACCCACACAGTCTCATAGTACAAAATTTGATTCTCACCTTTGAGAGCAAAACTGGCTAGGCTTAACATGGCCCGCAAAGGCAGCTAGCTTAGCACTTGGGAATGAACCTATGAACCATCTGTGGCTGAAGTAAATTGTTAGCCTGCTGCAGTGAACCATCCTGTGGCTGTAAGGACAACAAACTAGGGGAACATCAGTTTGTTCCATGGTTAAGCTAAAAATTGTGCTTTGTTCCCACGGAAACTAACAGGGACAAGCCTGTAAAAGTTAAAAAGTGGTTAGGAGTGACCATTTCAATTTCAACACAGTAAAAAGCACTCTTAATTACTTTATCAGCCCAAAAAAGCAATTTAAATATAATTTTTCCACAGGAAAATAAATGTTTTAGATTGTTTAAACAAACTTTTAAACTGTCAGAAATAAAAGTGTGCTCCCATTTAAATGCATTGTAAAGTTGTGTGACAATCAAAAAAACATATTCCTTGCATAAAATATACTTTCCCTAAGCAGAAACTAAGTTTAAACAACAAAATTACTATATGGAAGGTTCCCCCCTCAAAGGGAACTTATCTGCCTAGTGTTGGAAAAGCACAAGCCCCAATCATGAATCCTTTAAATTTCGCACAGGAGTGTTCTCTTATCCTGCAGGAAAGCTCTGAAGGGCTTGGTGTCCAAAACTGTCTGAGTCACCTCGACTTGAGCTGACTTAATTGTTTAGGTGCATGGAAGGTGCCCTGAAGTTTTGGAAGCTGAACGGCTGTTATATCCTATGCAAGACATAATCCATACAGCTTAGGGTACTGCAGAAGTGATCAACATGAGGCACGTAATATATGTTGCCAGAGGAAAAAAGTTACTGTAATCTAATAGCCAGGAGTGTTGCTATTGCAACATATACATTTTTTGCTCAAAATACATCTTGTACTGGCATAATAGCATTATTCAGTAACAAATATCTGCACCGCTGATATTATAGATTATGTGAGATCTCCCTTGAACACCGATACTTATGCCTAGTGTACACATCTGTTAAAGCAAAATACATAAAGAGATTACTACTACCACTTCCTAAAAAGCAGGAGCAGAACACAGATTTCAGCACAGCTGTATCACCAACTAATTGGCAAAGACCTTTGTTAAGAATGGGTTTGCTGTGAGAATCTGTCATACTTAACAGCAAAGCAGTGAAGTATGGTCTTGTCTTACTAAAATGCAGTTATTGTAACTGATGTTTAGGCTATTTCTGCTTCACACTTGAAGCATTAGCAGATAATTCAAAAACGGGTACAACTTTTGCAAGCTTCTGTAACTTGGTAAAGTTTCCACCAATATAACAGAACACAGAATAAAAAAAGAAAAAAAATACCATCTAAAAGAGCAAAACTTTAGGGCACTGTAAGAATATTATCACATCTCAGAAGTCTGTAATAATGACAGAAAGTACAGTTGTGTACACTTACCATAAATGTAGATGTTAGAGTGTACTCACTGTTGCAGTCATCACATTTGGGTTATCTGCTTGCAGTAGCCCTCAGTCGGCCTGATTATCAAAGTCTTGGGTCCTGCGTTGGTTGCTGTCTCATCTTCCATGAAGTCAGGTAGTCAGGGGTATAAAGCATGCAGCAGACGCCATTTTATCAGTTTTTCTTGCCTCAGATGTCAGGTGCCCCCCATAATGGGAAACAATTATATATAAGGTTACACCTCCAACAAAAAGCAAATACACCAGAAAGCTTTAAGCATAGTAAACAAGAATAGAGGTACAGACAAAAGTAGTCAGGGGGCTGGAGGGAGGGTAACCAGGACTGCAACAGTGAATACACTCGAACATCTACATTTATGGTAAGTGTACACAACTCTACTATGTTCTTCTTGTTTCACTGTTGCAGCCATCACATTTGGGTAGATTCCCAAAGCTAAAGATGGGAGGAGGTAATTAGATAGTATTAGGACCAGCTATAAGGCCCCGCAAGACTGCAGTGGCAAAGCCAGCTCTGGATTTAGAAAAAAATTGGCAAGTGGTAATGCTTGAAGGTATGTATAGAACTCCAGGTAGCAACTTCAAGGAAGTCCCTGGTAGGGACACCTTTGAGAAAAGCTGTAGAGGTAGATGCAAGCCCTGGTTAAATGTGGTCTTATCCCCTGTGGGGTAGGTTTTCCATGGTGCTTACCGCAGAAATGAATGCAATGGCTTAGCCACTTAGAAAAGGCTGGATTTGAAATAGCTTTCCCCTCTGCCCCTGCAGCAAATGCAACCAGCAGCTGTTCAAATTTTCTGAGAGGTTTAGCCCTGTCCAAGCACAATCTAAACTGTCTGTGCACGTCCAAAGAGTGTAGTATCCATTCCCCTTTGTTCTGTGGCTTAGGAAAAAAGGTTGGCAAATGAATGGACCGATTAAGAGCCACATTGAATACCACCTAGGGCATGAAGGAGGGATTGGTCCTGAGGGACATCCTGTCCACATGAAAGATGATGAAAGGCTCCACAGCCATGAGGGCCTGTAATTCAGAAACCCTTCTTGCTGAAGTGATGGCTAGAAGGAAGGCTGTTTTCCAAGAAAGAAATGTCAACTCTGCACTTGCAGCTGGCTCGAAGGGAGGTAGAATGAGCTTTTCCAATACAAAGTTAAGTTCCCAGGCTGGAGTAGGGGCTCTCCTGGGTGGCCTGAAGTTTTTGGCCCCTCTGAAGAATTACTTCAGCAGTGGATGAGAGAAGAGGGGTGGTTCTGTATTGTAATGAGCTGAAATGGCTGAGGCATGAATTTGGATGGAGGAAAAGGAAGGCCCTTGTGAAGCATCTCAGTTAAGTATTGAAGAATCTGAGGTAAACTTGGTGCTGCTGTGTCCATCCCATGAGTTTGGCTCCAGGAACAGAATCTTTTCCATTTTTCAGCATAAGATTTTCTAGTACTCTGTGGGTGCAGAATCTGGCCCTCCGGCTGAGACAGCAGAGCAAGGGTCTGAGGCAGGTACCATGGTGCCAGCAGTGACACACTGCACAAGAGGGGGTACCCAGTGTTGGCGTGGCCAGTCTGGTGCAATCAGTATTGACCTTGGTTTGTCCTGTTTGATCTTTAGCAGTACACTGGAGAGGAGAGGCAGAGGGGGAAAAGCATAAACTGATAGTTTTTTCCAGGTGAAGGACAGGGCATCCACTTTCCAAGCTTGTTTGTGGGGAGTCCTTGTGCAACATTTGTCCAATTGGTAGTTCTGGGGGGTGGCAAACAAGTCTATCTCTGGGCTCCCCCATTTGGTTCTCAACATGTTGAATATCCTTGGTTCCAGTTTCCACTCATGTGGGTCCATGAGATTTCTGCTTAGGTCGTCTGCCAGTGTGTTTAGCTTTCCTGGCAGGAATTGAGCCTGTAGGTGCACTTGGGTAGCTCAAGGCTGTGTTCCCCAGAGCCATAGCTAGTCTGCAGGGAGGATATGAGTTGGTTCCCCCCTGCTTATTTATGTACCACATAACAGTGTTGTCGTCAGTCTTTACCAATTGTCCTGGAAGAATGTGGTCCTTGAAGGCTGTCAAGAGCATACTGTACAGCTAACATTTTTTCTGATTGATATGCAGGTGCATCTGACTTGGGTTCCATTTGCCCTGAATGCACTGCCTTGCCATGTGAGCCCCCCCCATATGCATAGTCTGATGAGTCTGTTAGGGTTTGGGTGGCAGGGGGTAGAGTGAATGGCAGTCTCTTGTTTTGGTGACAGGCCTCTGCCCACCAAAGGAACTATCTGTAGACAAGGTATGATAGGAATCATCGATTCTAGATCCTGAGAATGTTGACACCATAGGCTTTTTAAATACCACTGTAGTTTCCTCATATGCAGTCTTGCATATGGAATTAGTAGAATAGAGGAGGCCATGAACACCAGGGCGTGCAGAATTTTCCTTGCAGATAGCTGGGTCTTTGTGGCCAGTAGACTGTCAAATTAACTTTTTTCTCTGGCGTGAGGTAGGCCATCTGGGAAGTTGTATTCAAGCTTGCTGCCAGGAATACAATTTTTTGGCAGGATACAAGATGTGATTTCTTTTCGTTTATGGTGTACCCTAGAGAAGTTAGCAATTTCTTTACAAATGTCAGACGATTTAATAGTATGTCCTGGCTTTCTGCTCTGCCCGAATTAGACAATCATCCAGGTATGGGTATATTTGAAGATTTCTTTGCCTGCAGAATGCAATGACTGGAGCTAGGCACTTTGTGAATACCCTGGGCGCAGTAGATAAGCCAAAGGGCAGTGCAGAGAACTGACGGTGCATGTAGCCTGTTTTGAAGTGTAGGTATCTTCTGCAAGATTCCCTTATTGGGATGTGCAGGTAGGCTTCCTTTAAATCCAGTGTTGCCAACCAAGCATCCTTGCCTAGCATAGGAAGCAGCTGGTGAAGAGTTAGCCTCTTGAATTTTGGAATCACCAAAAATGTGTTTAGGATAGAGAGATCCAGGATAAGATGCCAGGAGATGTCTTTTCTGGGCACCAGGAAAAGTCTTGAGTAGAAACCTTGTCCCCTTTCCTCTTCTGGGACAGGTTGAGTAGCCCTGATACTTCAGAGAACTTGCTTTTAAGCCTCTGCCCACTGATTTGGGGGTAGATCTGTCCAACCGTTTGGGGTTGTTAAGGAGTGGAAGTGGAATCTGTATCCTTGGGAAACTATACTTAAAACCCATTTGTCCAGGGTAATGTGTTCCCAATTTTTTGCCTGCAGTGCAATCTTTCCCCCTAAAGGAACAGTCAGTTGTGCAGGACTTAGAAGTTTTTTTTAAAGTTAAGTCATTGAGACAGCTTGCCATGGGGGGGGGGGGTCTTATTACTCCCTGCTTTAGAAGTGGGAGCCCGCCACTGCTCTGTCCTGTGAGTACCTTGGGACTGAAGCCTGGGTGTTCTGCTGGTTCTGGGTTTGGACTAAGAAGGCCTGGAAGAGGCAGGAAAAGACCATTTCTTAGAAGGCCAGTGACTGCTAAATCTGGGAGGATGTACTTGCAGGAAATCTTTAATAGTTTGCATAGATTTAGCTTTTTCCTCCATCTTTTTAAGTACTACTTCTGCTTTGTTGCCAAACAGGCAGTCTTGGTTTAAGGGAGCATCCAGCAATTTAGCTTTAACATGATCTGGCAAAGATTGCTCCTTAAGCCAAGCATGCCTTCTAAGTACAGACCCAGTGACAGCAGCCATGCAAGATGTCTCTAATGAATCAAAACCACATTGCAAAGTATGTTTTCCAACTTGTTCAGCAGAACGCATTAAATCCTGTAAATCTTTATTTTCAGCACAGTCAGGAATCAACATCATTTTCTGTTTAAGCAATCCAAAAATATGCTGCTGATACTTTAACATATGAAACTGGCAGTTTAAGGCCCTAATGGCCAAGGTTGCAGAAGTGTATACCTTCTTACCCCATCTATCCAGCACCCTGGAATCTCTCAGAGGTCGTAATATTTTTGGCAGTAGTAGCCTTAATGCCCGTGAGTCCCTGTGAAATGGTCCCAGGATACGCAGTAGGATTTTTAAAGAGGAACTTATGAGAGTCAGGAACCCTGTAATACTCATCAGGTTTTCGGGGAGCAGGAGGTAAAGAGTCAGGGGCCAAGTTAGAGTCCGAGAAGGCATCATCAACAATGTCTACTACAGGGGGGATAGCTAAAGGCCTGTGTTGGGGCAGGAGTAAGAAATTCCTAAGCCTCTTTTTAGAGTCAGAGTAATCCTGGCTTTCCCAGCAAAAATGTTCCCTAAGAGTATGCAAGGTTTCACCAAAAGAGAAATCCTCTGGAGGGGAAGCAGAGGGAATAGAGTCCTCTGAATCAGAATCCCAATAGGTAGATAAGGGTAAATCCTGGTCAAAGGAAACAGAAATTTCAGATTCCGGATCAGAAGAGTCATAAGGAAACTCAGTCCTAGGTCTCTTAGAGGGGGTAAGGGTGGCTTACCTTGATTAGAGTAATAAGGTCTTCAGCCATTCTTATCATTTGTTTTTTAGGCATAGAGGCCAGACCATGTGGTCTGGGCATCGGTTTTCTAGGCATGGATAGAGTTTTAGGCCTTGAAGAAGAAGATGGCATCAGTTTAATATGCAAGTCAGTAGGCCTGAATACACCCTCAGAAGCCAGTGCCTGCACAGCGGCTCCGAACCCATCCAAGGTAGAGACATCCGCAGGTTCCAGTTTTATAGTTTCATAGCAAATTACTAGGCTACCTGCCTTAACAGGCCATTCCAAGCCTAGCAAATTTCTCTCCCAAAGGTGAGAATCAAACACTGTACCTTGTGTCCGAGTCATCTTGCGGCATACCGGACTCCAAATGGGTCTCAGTAGAGGCCTGCAAATCTGAAGTAGCAGGTATCAGGGGCTGTGAAAGCGCCTCACTGAGTACCGGCGAACTGGCAACTAGCTTAGAAGCGTCGTCAGCAGCTTTAGACCTATATGGTCTCTCTCTCTGTCTTTGTGTTTTTTCAAAATGTCGGTAGTCGGGTGGCTTACCGAAGCCATTTCTGGATAATCGAACAGAGTACCAAAATATTTAGAAGCGTAAATAAACCAACGACGAATAGTTCATTGGTTAAATAAGGCATAAACCCGACAGCGAGGTACGTCTTGGTCTGGGCCTAAGCAAGGAATGCAGTACGAATTAAAATCTTTATGAGGTATTTGCTTTCCACAAGAAATACAAGTATTAACTTATACTGACATCGGTTTAGAGCAAGAAAAAGTTTCCCCAATGGGGTACTTAGCTTAGCTGAAGACTTCATTTCTGAAACTCGAAAACGAAAATTTCAGGAGACGGCTGACTGGCACTTGCGAACTGCTTCTGCTTTGGGCACCGCACAGCAAGAAAGACTGATAAAATGGCATCGGCTGCATACCTTATACCACTGACTACCTGACGTCATGGAAGATGAGACAGCAACTGACGCAGGACCCAAGACTTTGATAATCAGGCCGAATGAGGGCGACTGCAACCAGATAACCTAAATGTGATGACTGCAACAGTGAAACACGAAGAACATTAATAATGTTTCAGGAGTCTCTCTCTAGAACCTACACCAAAACACTGTGCTCACAAAAGGCTGAACTGTTTAGTCATAATTTTACTATCTTCTAACAAGTCAACTGAGGTGGTGTGAAGTACATTTTTGACCAAAACTGCTGAACCTAGATGTTACCTGTATGGCTACAAAGTTTCCTTATTAACAGTAAATGAATGGGTAATTAGACCCCATTACTTTTGGGTATTGTCGGGAAACAACTTGCCGAGTATGTTCTTCCTGATGTTGTGGGAGAACCAAGATTAATGTGTACATTCCTATTTCTCCAAATTTGCTCACAATTATCTGGCAGCCCATTGTGCACAGTCCCTTTTTAGATGACAGTTACTACAATTTTAGGGTGCCCATGACAGCACTTTCAGTTAAAGTTTTGTGCTTGCATAAACTACCCATCCCTAACTGAACAGGCACTATTAGATACTTGCCAAATCAGAACAGATTTTTTGTTGTTTTATTTTTGCTTCTCATAGTTGAGGGATGCCAGATTGAGAAACAGCACTGGACACAAGTGAGTGAGCTATGGGTCTGGCAGCTAACCTCATGCACTATGCAGAAACATCAATACTTTCAAGGGAACAGTGCATCTGTCTTGTCATCCTTGTGAGACTACTAACAGGAAAGGTGCATTCAGCATGGGGTTAAACAATTTCTACATCTGTACAGCGAGTCTAAACCACTGCTCTGACCTCAGTCCTTCCTGTTTCTTCATTTCTACCTTTAAAATGATAATGAAAATGCGTGCGGTTTTAAAAAGCATCTGCAGTACTTTGAAAACTCTGACAATTTTACAGCATTACACTGAATCTCAACAAATACAGCAATGGCCATGCTTCTACTTAATTTTGGATATGCTGTCCTGAGCTCTATAAAAAAAGTAGAAGGGCCTGTGAGGAAAGGCTTACTTAATACATTCCTTCTTGCTCCTGAGTTAGTGGCATACAGAGCAAAAGGGAAAGGTATGCGTGTTTGATGTGAGAGAACAACAACCTAAGTAATAAAATAAATGGTCTGCTGTCCAGTCAGCTATCCACCAGCACGGACAACCTCTAGAGCGGACATTTTACCATCATCTATACACATTTGACTGAAGGTAACAATATAGGGCAACTGAAAAAAAAAACAAACACACTCTGTTTTGTCAAAAAAAATCTTTAAGGATTTTCTTAAGCAAGACAATTCAGTCCCATCAAATACTCCCCGAATCTCCAACATTCCTGTATGTATTTACTCATTTTGCTTCAAAAAAACACCACTTTATGTCTTTATCTCAACTGGTGTTGTCAACGGACACTTATCTATTAGCTAACATTCAAAGTAGATTAATCTTATGTTTGCCATGACAACAGCAACAAACCATACATTTGTTAAGTAAATTAAGCAATGTCTGGAATATAACAGATTTTCAAATGTCACAAGGTATTGGTCAACTAACAAAAGATACCAAGCAGGCAAACCGAAACTCCCTTTTCTTACCAATAAAAGCCCAAGGCACAGTCATATAAAAATATAATACAATTAATTACAGCAAGATCTTAAAGTTCAGCCCCTAACTCCATTCTAATGTAACAAATTGTATTCACACACAATTTTATCCTTATTTATTAACCAAGGTAGCCGTCTATTAACATACTTACTTCATGATACTTTATTAGCAATACCTTCTTCCCTATGATATGATGCACTTCACAGACTTCATAGTTATTACAATACCACAAAGTCTTATGACCATTCAAACCTTACTAGTGCCATCCATCATGCCCCACCTCCTTTCTTCAGTAGGGCCATGCTTGTCAATTCCAGAGTAAATTTGGGACTACCCATGGAGTCACTTAGGTTATGTTTAAAGGAAGACAGTGAGTCAGTTTAACATGCAGGGCATGTTTATTTCAGAGGTGTGGGGATATGGGTTAGAAAATTAACCCTCCAACATTGGTGAAACTTTAGGTTCCTGGTTCTAGTACCGTTGAAGATACCGGAGGTTCAGGACAACTACTTCTCTAATTGACCAGTAAAACACAGACCTCCCCTCAAAAGTCTGTAAGAGGCTGAATAAGTGGACAGAGCTTCCAGCCTCGCTTGGTAGCTCAGGGACTTAAAGGACAACCGCGCCCTCAGACTCAAAAAACATATTAATTTCATCATGGTTTGATGTTTCCTACATTTTAATAGCACTCAGACTATTTTGAGCTTTTTAGATATTTTTAGATGCAATTTCTGACTCTGACCACATGGGGTCTGGCATATTGAAAAAATTCAGACTGTTTACTCTGCCTCTAAGTATCCCAGAATGCATTATCTGTCTCCAAAAAATTGCATCAGATCTGCCACGTTTTGCCTTAAGCTGCTGTCACTTCATTGACTTAACAGGCATTCACTGCAGTCTTAAAATCCCCTACTTTTGGTTAAAATGTTATCCTTTTTCAATGACCACTTAAAACACAAGCAGTGCAAATGCTACAGAACAGAACTGAAGGGTGCATTTTCTAGCTCTTTCATCTTAGAAATGCTAAATTGCTTTCTTTTGTGAAGGCTGAAATCTTGCGCTTCAAGGAATCTCCCCTCCCACTTCACACCTACCTTCCCTAGCTGTCAAAGAGCCAAGGGTAATTTGACCCATTATCTGCATGTGATTGACAGCTCATCACAGCAGGTGACCAGAGTAATGTACTGTTTGCTTGTCAGCCTTTTCCTCCTTACAGTGGGAGACTTTTTTTGTTGCACTACTCCTGTCAAATTTAAAACCAAGCTACATAGCACTGGCAATAATCCCTGCTTTGCAAAGCAATCTGCCACTTATTTTCCCTTCCTGTTTAAATAGCTAACACCCACAATTACCTCCATACCATCATGCACCCACTTCAAAACTTTACTAAAAGCGCAACTAAAAACATGCTGGCTATGCCCTTGCAACTCCCAGTCTAATATCATCCACCCCATCCAACCACTACCTTTCTTTCCACTCCACTAACTACCTTGATTATAGCAAGCTCAGATGCTCATAAGCCTAGTACTTATTATACAGCAGGAACTTCTCATTGTAACATTTGTTAATGTCTGTTATGTACTTCACAGATAAAGATTCTATTTGTCTACTGATGTACTATGTTCTTCATCTGTAAATATGTTGTAAGTAAGTGCTATGTTAAATTGTTAATCACTATAATCCAATGTAACTACTATCTATTTTACTGTGGAGCTTTTCTCCCCGGGCCTACCCTGAAAACAGACCTACGTCCAGTCTGACACTCCCGGTCAACAAATATAAATAAATAAATAAATAAATAAATAAATAAATAGAAGTAGGATTATTGCTCCTATCAAATTAGGAAAGATTATGAAATAGTAGATCTTGCATTAGTATGAATTTTCAAAAGGGTATGAAATCTGAAACTTAAATGTCTGTCATTGATTTCATTCTTCAGTCTCTAATGATTTGGCAGCAATTGTCCCAAAAAAAAAAAAAAAAATTGATTCAAAAAGATAATAGCCACACAATACAGCTGGTAACCTGTCAAAGAAGGGGCTCCTTTTAATATTAGTACTACTAACTTGAGCATCTGACAAAATAAAAAAAACATGCATTTATGAAATGAAAGTTATCCCTAACTGGATTATTACAGTTAATGGTAAACCCTCCATGTTTTCTTCCAAAATAGCAATTTCTGGGGAGGGATTATTAAGGGAAGAGCAACATTTTGAGCCAAGTTCAGGGACAGTTGAGAGGTTGGGATATGCCTAATTCTAAAAAAGCAATTTATTTGCATGTACCTAGCAACCTGTTAATGCAGGAAATCTGGACAAGGCAAAATATATGTGGGGGGACATCAAAACAGTACAAAAAATTGATCTTGTATAAACTGAGAGAGCTGATCGAATAACAGTTCTTGCTTTAGCATGCATTTTTCTGAAGGTTATGAAGGCTGAAACTCAGTGTCTCATTTAGTGACTTTATTCCGAAAGAGTTTGACTGAAAACCACAAAACTTGAGACTAACAATCCACAAATAAGAAGCCTTGCTTGCAGTCACACACACTATTGCCCCCTTGCTTGCAGTCACACGCACACACTCTTGCCCCCTTGCTTGCAGTCACACACGCACTCTTGCCCCCTTGCTTGCAGTCCCCCACACACACTCTTGCCCCCTTGCTTGCAGTCACACACTCTTACCCCCTTGCTTGCAGTCACACACTCTTGCCCCCTTGCTTGCAGTCACACACACGCACACTATTGCCCCCTTGCTTGCAGTCACACACACACGCACACTATTGCCCCCTTGCTTGCAGTCACACACACACACTTGCCCCCTTGCGGACACACACACACACACACACACACACTTGCCCCCTAGCGGACACGCACACACACACCTTGCTTACAGTCAAAATCTGGACATTGCAACAGCACTGAAACAGACATTCAAAGATAACGCATGTAGCCAGTGGCAGTCTAAGTTTCACTTTCGGTTAGTGATATTTTAAAATTCTCAGACCCTTTGCACACGAGAAATGCACATGTTGTTGAATACACCTTCCTGATTGTATATAATTATATTCCTTGTGCAATGCAGTCCAGTTTTAGTGGGTGTTTTATATTTACTGTTTCAAACATTTTTCCTGAAAACAGTGCAACAAAATGCATGCAACAATAATGACAATACTGCCCAATTCTGAATATTTCCATCACAAGTGTAGTCAGACTTCTACAGTCCACCAGTATCAGTACATACGCACAATTTCTGAAGCAGTAAACGTCCTGTAAATAATTCCACATTAAAGCGATCTGTAACTAATGAAGCGGTTGCTGCTAGCCAAAAATTAGATAAGTCATGTCATCAACAAATAATGTCATAGTTGCCCTTTTTGAATAATTTACTTATTACACAAGAACAATAAGCTGGTAATACTGCAGTAGGGAATGGATGACAATCTTCTTCACCAGAAAGGAGTGCATCATCCACCCCATTTGCAATGAAGTACAGTTTCACAAATGCATCTATGTGAGTAGAAACCACAGCATTCTGCATCAAAAGCAAACAACCTGTTGTGATATTAGCAAAGCAAGCAGACATAAGCAGCACTAATAATTGTTGCAGCCCTGCATCTCTCAGCTCCCTGTAAAATCTACTCAATCAGTTGCATCTATGAACTTCACAGCACAAGAAATCTTGAAAGAGGCAAAATTTCCCCCTTGCTTGCAGTCACACACACACTTGACCCTTGCTTGCAGTCACATACACACACACTTGGCCCTTGCTTGCAGTCTCACACACTTGCCCCCTTGCTTGCAGTCTCACACACTTGCCCCCTTGCTTGCAGTCTCACACACTTGCCCCCTTGCTTGCAGTCTCACACACTTGCCCCCTTGCTTGCAGTCTCACACACTTGCCCCCTTGCTTGCAGTCTCACACACACACTTGCCCCCTTGCTTGTAATCTCACACACACACTTGCCCCCTTGCTTGTAATCTCACACACACACTTGCCCCCTTGCTTGTAATCTCAAACACACACTTGCCCCCTTGCTTGCAGTCTCACACACACACTTGCCCCCTTTGCTTGCAGTCTCTCACACACACTTGCCCCCTTGCTTGCAGTCTCACACACACACACACACACACACACACACACACACACACACACACACACAATTGCCCCCTTGCTTGTGGTCAAACACACAATTGCCCCCTTGCTTGCGGTGTCACACACAATTGCCCCCTTGCTTGCAGTCGCACACACACTTTCTCCCTTGCTTTTAGGTCACATACACACACACACACACACACACACACACACACACTTGCCGCTTGCTTGCATACACACACACACACACACACACACACACACACACACACACTTGCCGCTTGCTGTATCCTATGGACATTAGAAGGCCTCCAGCTGAAGGCACTACATATGTTACCTGTATTTTTTTAGCAAGTTCCTCCTCCTATTTTATTTCTCCTCACTCAGAGCCCCTACCATGATAGTGCTATCCCTGTCCACAAAAACAAAATGGTTGCAAGGCATGTACTTCACTACCAGAAAACTGAGATAAGAAAAGCTTACCAGCCTTAGAGATTTTATCAGACTTTGCTTCTCAGTGGCTTGTGTGCTATACTCACTCACAAAATGTTATATTAACAGGCAGAATATCACTTTTCAGACTACAGAAATAGTATTTTGTCTACCAAACTTTATAACAAAGTCAAAAAAATATATGCCATGCCGATTCCATTATTTCAATAGGAATTGACAGCAACTCTCACTCAAGGCATGCTGCTTAGCAGCTTTACAATGATAAGCTGCTGTGCTTGTACAAGCAGCAAAATTCCTCATTTCCTTTCCCATCTATCTTCTATTTCTCTCTTATTTCCATTACGTTTTTCATTAATTTAAAAACAAAACAACACGCAGGGTCAAAGAATATCATAGCAACTGTGACATTAATCTTACAAGAACCTGCGCTCTATGTGTAACTGAGCATTGTGAAGTGTCTGAGGCTACTTCTAAACTATGGACACATACTGATGGACAAAATGTTGAACCTCTATATTGCCTACATCACTGTATATTTACCTGCTATAATAATCTTACATGGGAACCCAGAAATGCACTTAGCCTAGTTGCATGAAACAAGTATAGCTGCAGAAACCACCCCTGGACTACTACCACTCTCTTGCTGACTATTCATAAGTATGTTTACAGGCTGCAGAATTACTCAATAAATAAGTTTTATGCCTAATGGCTCCAGCGTCCACATTAAAATAATTTCATTACCCAGCTAACGGGAAAAAAAGGTATTATTCAGCTGTGGCAAAGTTTCAAGCAGGTAGCAGGTTTGATGGCACACGCACTAAAACGGAGCAAGCACAGTAGCATAACAAATAAAACGGAGCAAGCACAGTAGCATAACAAATAAAACGGAGCAAGCCCAGCAGCATAACCAATAAAACGGATTACTAATATTAAAAAAAAAATAAAAAACATGACAAGACTGAAACGCGAAGCTCAACAACAGAAACAAACAGCGGAAAACATTACAAAACATCTGCAGCATGCAATCGCGAAGCACGAGGCATCAACAAACTAAAGAAAACCAAATACAGCTACAAATACAGCAAGGTTTTTAAAAAAAACACACCAGCAACCACAATCGTGAAGCACAAGGCATCAACTAAAGAAAACCAAATATAGCTACAAATACAACATAGTTTTTAAAAAACACCAGCAAGCAACTAAAAACACTAGACAGTAATACAATTACTACAAGCAGCAATACACTTACTTCAGAAGGAAACCCAAAGGCAGCAAGCACAGAAACACAGGCAGACTCAAGAATACAAAAGACGCCAGCATTAAACATAACCGGGGAAATATAAACCCTGGATCAAAATGAAAATAAGTAGGCTAAGCTAAAAATGCAGCTGTGAAAGGGAAGCACGTGGCACCCTTACAAACAGAAAAAGATTAACTCCACTTAATGTGCAATTAAAAAGTTGGGAGGACACAATATCAGGGCTAGGGATGCATAGAAACAGGGACAGATTACATTAAGGTTACACTATTAAGAAGTAATAAGACTTACCTTACTTATGAAGTAGCAAAAAGTACAGTTTTGTACCTACCATAAATGTAGATGTCCGATAGGTATGCATCTGCAGTCATCACATATGGGTTGTCCTGCCTCAGGCAGCCCTTCGGTCGGCCGGATTCCAAAGTCTGGGTCCGGCGTCGGCTGAAGTCGCCCCTTCCCCGACATCAGAGCGCCTGGGGTATAAAAGCATCAGCCGACGCAATCTTCCTCAATTTTTCTTGCCCCAGATGCCAGGTGCCCTCTAAGGAAGGCTAAATTTGGAGAAATGCAATAAATTCCAAACATGCACTAAAATATATATACATATATAAAAACAAATACACCATAATAGATAACCCCAGCTAGCTATGAGAGGGGAATGTACCCAAGAAACCCCAGCTAGCTATGAGGGGAATGTACCCAAGAAATACCACAGAGGGGAAGGAGGGAGGGTAAACCTGACTGCAGATGTATACCCATCGGACATCTACATTTACGGTAGGTACAAAACTGTACTATGTCCTTCAAGGATGCATCTGCAGTCATCACATATGGGTAGAATACCATAGCCAATCTGGGGGTGGAGGATCTATGTAAAGGATGGTGTAGCTAAAATGCCCTGCAGGACTGCCGTAGCAAAGCCTGCTCTGGATCTGGAATATAAAGGTAAGTTGTAATGCTTGGAAAATGTATGCACGGAGCTCCATGTAGCAGCTTCTAAAATGTCCTTGGTAGCCACCCCTCTTAAGAAGGCTGTGAAGGTGGCTGTGGCTCTGGTCGAATGAGGTCTAATGTTAGCTGGCACAGTTTTTCCATGAAAGGAGTAACAGAAACAAATGCAATTCCCTATCCATTTTGAAATTGTCTGTTTTGAAATTGCTTTTCCTTGTGCACCAGCAGCATATGCTACAAACAACTGGTCAGTTTTTCTGTAATTTATAGTTCTGTCCAAGTAGTAGCGCAACTGTCTGTGTATGTCCAGGGTGTGCAGAAGCTTTTCCCCTTTGTTTTGTGGATTTGGAAAGAAGGTAGGCAGATGAATAGCTTGGTTTAATGAGACTCTAGATACCACCTTTGGCATAAATGAAGGATTGGTTCTCAATGAAACACTGTCTTGATGAAAAATAAGAAATGGCTGTACTGCCATGAGATGGCCTGTAACTCAGATACTCTTCTTGCTGAGGTTATGGCCAGAAGGAAGGCAGTCTTCCAAGAGAGGAACTGTAGTTCTGCAGATGCTGCTGGTTCAAAGGGAGGCAGTGTTAGTTTTTCCAACACGAAGTTAAGGTCCCAAGTAGGCAGTGGTGGTTTCCTTGGAGGATTGATGCTTTAATTCCTCTTAGAAACTGTCTTAGCAGAGGATGAGAGAAGACAGGTGGATCAGTATTGTACTCTGCTGAAATTGCTGAAGCATGAATTTTAATGGAAGAGGAAGACAGGCCATTGTGGAGCATTTCTGCCAAATATTCCAGGATATGTGCCATGTTCATAACTGTTGCATCTAGGCCCTTTGAGGTGCTCCAGGTGTGAAATCTTTTCCATTTTGCTGAGTATGCCTTTCTTGTGGAAGGCCTGCGAGCTTCCATGATGATATCCTTCACTCTCTTGGATAGCTTATCCTGGTGATGAGTCAAGGTATTTTCCAGGCAGCTAGTTGTAATGTTTTCAGGTTGGAATGCAGAGTTTTGTAATTGTGCTGTGTCAGGAGAAGCGGCCATTGTGGCAGAAGCCATGGTTTTGTCCGTGACATGCTCTTTAGCAATGGGTACCAGTGCTGTCTTGGCCAGTCCGGAGCTATCAGAATCACTCTTGGCTGCTCTGCCCTGATCTTCAGTAAGACCTTGGTCATTAATGGAAGAGGTGGGAATGCATACACTGTTAGAGTTCTCCAGCTGAAGGAGAGAGCGTCCACTTTCCATGCTTGTGGGTGGTATGTCCTTGAGCAGAAATTCTCCAGTTGATGATTGTGTGGGGAGGCAAAGAGGTCTATGTCTGGTCTCCCCCATGATTGTGTTATCTGATGGAAGATGTCTGGGTGCAGCATCCATTCGTGTGCATCCATGATGTTCCTGCTTAAGCTGTCCGCCAGTATATTGTCCTTTCCTGGTACAAACTGGGATTGCAGTTGTATATTGAGAGTCAAGGAAAGCTCCCACAGATTCATTGCCAGTCTGCAAAGAGGGTAGGAATGGGTGCCTCCCTGCTGGTTTATGTACCACATAACTGTAGTGTTGTCTGTCCTTATTAGCAGGTGACCTTGATGTAGAAATAACTTGAAGGCCTCGATTGCATGCATCACTGCCAGCATTTCCTTTTGGTTTATGTGCATGCGTAGCTCTTTTTGTGACCATAGCCCTTGAATGCATCTTCCCTCCATGTGCGCTCCCCATCCATGGTCTGAAGCGTCCGTTGTAATGGTTTGGCTGGCTATTGGTTTGCTGAAGGGCAAACCCCTGTTTGACTGGCTTGCTTGAGCCCACCACAGAAATTCCCTTTGAAGGCATGGGATGAGTGGTATCAAAGTTTCCAAGCTGTGACTGTGCTGAGTCCATAAACTCCTTAGGTACCATTGGAGTTTCCTCATATGTAGTCTTGCTTGAGGAATCAGAAGAATGCAAGAAGCCATGTAACCCAGGGCCTGCAGGATTTTCCTTGCCGTCAGCTGAGTTTGTCTTGACAGGTTTTTGAAGTAATCCGGTAGTTGGTTTTGTTTTTCTTCTGTGAGGAAAGCCATTTGGGTGGTTGTGTCTAGATCCGCACCCAGAAAAGTTATTCTTTGGGATGGTACCAGTCTTGACTTGTGAATGTTGACTGTATATCCCAAGGCCTGAAGAAGATAGATGGCATCATTTAAGTGTTTTACCAAAATTTGTTTGCTGTCCGCTTGTATAAGGCAGTCATCCAGGTACGGGTATATTTGCATCCCCTGAAGTCTGCAGTGTGCAATTAGATGCCAGGCATTTCGTGAACACTCTGGGCGCAGTAGATAAGCCAAAGGGCAATGCTGAGAATTGATAATGCTCTGAACCTGCAAGAAATCTGAGGTGTCTTCTGCAGCTTTGTCTGATTGGGACATGCAGGTATGCCTCCTTGAGGTCCAGAGTTACCAGCCAAGACCCCTTGCCCAGCATGGGAAGGAGTCGCTGTAGAGTCAGCATTTTGAATTTTGGCACAATGAGATAAGTATTTAGTGCGGACAAGTTGAGAATAGGCCTCCATTGCTTTTCTTTTCTTGGAACAAGGAAGAGTCTGGAATAAAATCCTTGGCCTTGTTCTGCAAGAGGAACCTTTTCTATTGCTTTCATTTTCATTAAGTTGGAGATTTGTTTCAAAGCCTCTGCCCTTTGATTTGGTGGCAGGTCTGGCATGCCTTTTCTTTTCGGTAATGTGCGGAAATGGAACCTGTATCCTTTGTCTATTATTTGTAGTGTCCATTTGCCCCTTGTAATAATGTGCCAATTTTCTGAAAATAAGGAAAGCTTTCCGCCCAAAGGTGCTTCCAATTGAGTCCTGGTTGGCGGTGTCAAAGTAGTCATTGAGTCTGTCCTTGTGCAGCAGTTGTAGGCACTGCACTACCTCTCTGGTTGGGAGGCTGCCATTGACGTCCTCTGTAGGAGCCTCTAACTTGCCCTCTACCTCTGGCACACCTGTTCTTGCCTCTCTGAAATCTGTCTGTGTCTGGAAAGGACCAGTTCTTGGAAGGCCAATTTCTGCTGAATCTTGGTGGTTGGACTTGCACAAAATCTTTGACTGTTTGTACAGATTTTGCCTTTTCTTCAAATTTCTTTAAGACCTCCTGAGCAGTGGAGCCAAATAACTTTGCTTTTAGCCCTAGAGAATGCCTTAATAGACATGGATGCAGGAGGCCTGGCTGCACCACGTGCTTGTGTAGTTTTGTCTAAGGGAATGGTGTCGGAAGGTTCCTGGACACCAGATTCCAAAGGAGATTCAACAACCGAGACAGTAGTGGCCTCCGGGGCCGAGGTTGTCAGTTGTACGGTTTCGGTGGACGGTAGTACCAAGGACTCTGTTTCAGCCGAAACCGAGACACTCGCGGTAGGCCTGGCCGTAGTTTCAGCTGAAACAGCGGACCGCAGGTGTCGGTCCTTGTCCTTCCATTTCTTTATTAAATGTGAAGTCGGAGTCTCCGACGGCATTTTGTAAGCAAAACTAGCCCCAAAAAATTCCTCTGCAAACTCCGACCGACGTCTTAGAGTGCGTCGGTTGAAGGAAGCACAGGCAGAACAGACCGAGACGTCGTGGTCTGGGCCTAGGCAAGGTAGGCAGTAAGAGTGGAAATCCTTATGAGGTATTTGTTTCCCACAAGTTAAGCAATTATTAATTTTATCTGACAATCGGCTGAGGCAAGAAAGAGTCCCCAACAGGGTACTTAGCTTTTGAAGTATTCGGTTTAGCTGAATTACAGGAGCTGGCCGACCGGCACTTGCGAACTGCTTCTGCTTCGGGCACCACGGGGCAAGAAAGACTGAAGAAGATGGCATCGGCTGACTCTTTTATACCCCAGGCGCTCTGACGTTGGGGAAGGGGCGACTTCAGCCGACGCCGGACCCAGACTTTGGAATCCGGCCGACCGAAGGGCTGCCTGAGGCAGGACAACCCATATGTGATGACTGCAGATGCATCCTTGAAGGACATCGCTGGTGAAGAAGAAGTGCTTCACATGAATAGAGTCGACCAGATTTGCTAACACAGAAAAGGAGTTCCACACAGCACCTAGTCCATTTATTAGGTTAACAGTGGGCTGGGAAAGGCAGTGTTGACATCACAATATGGGAGGATCACAGGGATTCTGTACAGCATGCAAATAAGGCAGTGTTTACATCACTTTGGGGAGGAAACCTCCCAGGATCTTCAG
Organism: Protopterus annectens; assembly: GCF_019279795.1. NCBI lineage: Eukaryota > Metazoa > Chordata > Ceratodontiformes > Protopteridae > Protopterus > Protopterus annectens. The sequence continues at coordinate 861,124,221 of NC_056728.1, forward strand.
CAAGAGCTATGGCAGATGTGACATCATTATTTAAGAGACGACTAGACAGTTTTCATCTTGGTTTTAAAACTGAAAGTCAAACAGTATGGAAAGGTATGAAGCCTAAGCAGTAAAAGAGAATAGTGGATTTTTTTTTAAAGCTGCGGTTATGTTTTTTTGAGGCTGTATCACATAACAGGATTTTAGAGAGACATCAGGTAGAGATATTTGATTTGATATCCCGTTTTCCTTTAAGACTGTAATCTTTTTGGTAATGAAACTTTGGAATCTTCCTAATTGTTTGATATGTCTAGCAAGATATATTGTGAAAGAGACACTCTACTCTATAATTAATCTGATCAGTGTTAAGTATAAGGGAGTGATTGCCTTTTTAGACTTTGATGATGCTCTTTAGTTGTGCAAATGAAAGGATTTTCTGGCAGATGTCACAATGGTCAAAAGATCACTAAGTCAAGTTTCCAGGTTACAAGCTAAATATTCATTTTGCAGGGGTGTGTTGTCTACACAATATGATGAGGGAAGGGATTCCCTACCAAAAGTTTCTACACTTTTTAGCATTTAAGCCCATTTCAGCACACCCAGAGTTTAGTAAAGAAAGTTCATTCTGGAGAATTTGGGTGTCAGAAGTCTTGGCTCTCTGTTTGGAGATCTGAGAAGTAATTGAAAAAGGAGAGGTCCCAGCACTGAGCCCTCCAGAGACACTGGCAGTCATTCATACTTTCTGATTGGGTGGTGTGTAGGGTCTTTCAATCAGTAGGCTACCCATCTTTCCACCTATGGGTCAATTTTAAAGCATTTTGCTTCTGTATGATGCTAGCACGGAAATTATGCTGACTTAATTAGGCACCATCTACAGCCTCCATAACCTTTTAGAAGTTTACCAGATTCAACAGACAGGCTCTAAACTTCAAAAAAGCCAACTGCTTGTGGGTCAAGTCTAATAAGATTCTTGATGTCACAATTTATGGTCAGGTGTAATACGTTTCATGGCTTTTCAGATGAGGCTAGCAAAGCTGACAAGTCTGTAATTACCCAGGTCAACTGTAAGGCCACCCTTACGGAGGAGCATCAGAACTGCAGTGCACCACTCAAGAACAAAACCAGTATCTAAACTTAAACAGTTTAAGAAGAGAGTCTGCAACAGCATGGTTAATATGATTAATTAAGCAGCTACATATACTGTTGGGTGACATGAAGGAAATACTTTTGGTTTTGCTTAGCACTTTCAGTAAGTGATCTTTAAACAGCTGGAGGAAAGTAAGGGATTCAGGTTATTTCAGAGCTTTGAACAGAAGTCTAGGGGATGATACTGGCACTAAATGTGTTTGCAAGGATATTGGCAAGGCCTACTGGGTCATAAGGAGGTTTCATTATAAAAGTTCTGAGCAATGTAGAGTACTGTTTCTTCACTTTAAAACTTTATTTAGCTATTTGCAAAACTACCTTTGGTTTCAGAAATCAAAGCAAGCTTATGGGCTCCTTTAGTGAACCTGATAGTGTTTTGAAAGTTTTTTTTTTGGTAATGCTTTTGATATTATCCTTGAGAAGAGAGGTTTTGGATTTAATAAAATTTATGAAATTTCCTTTTTTGTTTTATACTTCATGTCTAGCAGTGGACCACCAGATGATTAGCCTTTGAATTTCCCTGGTAGTTTTCTAAATGGGTGGAGTTCCTTAGTGGAGCTTAATGCTGTATCAAGGTTACGAGAAGTGTGCTCGCAAGTGAATTTTTATATTTTTGTCAGAATAGGATGAGGTTGGCAAATTTCTAGTCCTTAAATTCACTAGAAAATCACACAACACCAAAGGGTGAAGATTCCTGTGGCTTCACAAACAATGTAAAACGAAAAAACGATAAAGGCATCCACCAGAATCATGCACAGCAGCTGTTCACTTTTAAATAGGAATGAAATTTAAATGACTCGTTCCTTCATAAACCATAGTGTACTTTTATTGAACAGAAGTTAGCACTTTCACCGTAATGGCTTCCTCAGACTTATAAAAAACAGAGAAATCATGTGTTTAAATAACTAATGATTGTGACCAATTGGTTAACATATAATCTGGTATCATTAACAATTAAAAAGACACTAATACTTCATTATAACCATTACATATATTACCAGGTTAAAATGTGAAACATGTATAGCACTAAATTCACAAATAGATAATCTGAAACATTAACTAGTTAATACATATTAAAAAACATTTTAAAAAACGTGGCAACGTGTAGAAACTATACTTATTACTTCAGATATGTTTCAATAAGTTTGTAAATGACAGACTCCATAATTTCAAGAATGTATAATAAATAATTCTTAAATATTCCATCCTAATAATATTTATTTAGAAATTCTTGTTGCAATAATAGTAATGCTGCTGGTAAGAAATAATGTTGCTGACCACAAATAGTAATGTTGCTGGTAAAAAATATATAATTCAACGTTCATCATATTTTGACACTTTTAACCTTCTTTTTCGAAGAACGGGTTTCAATGGGACCTTATCGTTCAGTCCTGGAAACTTATCCGCTCTACATCTAATTATCCACCTTAGCTCACATTCCTCTGTGTAGCTTTCTAAATCACCACCACGTATATTGGGATTTACCTTCTGTATAACAATAAATTTAAATTCATGTGTAGAACCTGATGCAGTATTGTGTTTTGCTAATGCACTGCTCTTTGACCCTATACGTATGTGATATATGTGTTCTCTAATTCTCTCACATAGTTTCCAGTTGGTTTTACCTATGTAGAATGCTTCACAGGCTCTGCACCCGGTAAGGTAAACAACGTGTTCAGTCTGACAGTTTGTTGATACATTAAATCTAAATTCTCGACCTAGTGAAGGATGTGTAAACGTTCTTCTTGTATCAATATACTCACACTGATTACATGTATTGCATGGTTTGGTAAAACCATCTAATTGCATACTATTTCATTCTGTATCAACACAGGACCAGTAACAACATCTGTTTCAAAATTTTCGTATTCTTAAATAGAAATCTAGGAGTGTCTCCTACAATTTCTCTTATATCTTCATCTAAAAGTAATGTGCCCCAATGTTTCGTAATCACTTCTTTAATCACACTGATATCAGAAGTAAAAAACATCAGGACCTTCAGTGAATTAACCCTGCTTTCCTGTGTAGTATGCTCAATATCATAACCAGTTGAAAAATAGGGGTGTGCTCTGGACGTTCTCAATAAATTTGTGTGTCTGATAATTTTATCCACTTCTGCTGGACTATATTTTCTTTCAATAAGTTTCATTCTAAGATCTGTTAGTTCTTGTGCATATCCTACATCTGTAGGGTTAAGTCTAGATACCCTCATGGACTGGCCTTTTACTACATTGTTAAATACATAATGGGGGTGCATACTGTCCCTATGCAATAAGGTATTCCTATAACATAATTTCCTATGGACCCCCGTGTTAATAAGACCATTCTCAAGTCTGTCAGTGTTCACATCTAAGAAAGAGATCTTATTTCTTGAACAACTCATGGTAAAGTTAAGATAGTCAGTCAAACCATTGATTCTTGATGTAAACTCAACTAATCCAATTTCATCACCCTTCCAAATTAAAAACAAATCGTCCACGAAACGTTTATAGAATCCAATATGATGTCTGAAACTTTCTAGAGGGAATAAATGCTCCTCTTCCCATTGAGCCATAACTATGTTGGCGTAGCTATTGGCACACAAAGTGCCCATAGCTACGCCATCATTCTGAATATACACCTTCTCATCAAAGAGGAAAACATTATTATGTAGTATGATTTCCAAGAACAAGGTCAGTAGGTCTACTCTTCTACTTCCCAAAGATGAATGTGTTGATATATAGTGATGTACCTTCTCTATACCCACGTCATTTGGTATCACAGTAAATAGACTCTTGACGTCTAATGTCACCAAAATATATTGCTCATCCTCCACTACATCTCTCAAATATGTGTATAAGTATAACATAAACTGTTTACTATCTTTCAAAATAGACCTGTTGACTTCCACTGTAGGTCTCAAGAAATGTTCTACAAATAGGGAAAATGGTTCAGTAATTCAACCTCATCCAGCTACTATAGGACGCATTGGTGGTTGGGAAGGACATTTATGAACTTTGGGCAACCCTTGAATGATGGGTATCAATGGGTTGTTAACCCTTAAAAACTTAAATAACTCATAATTGATGTCTTCACTTTTCAGAAGGTCATCTAGCATATTGTATATCTTGTAAACCTTGTTTACTACTTGATCCATATTAATTATGGAGTAATAATTCCCTTCTTGTAGTAAAGATACCATACTGTCTTTATAGGTATTCAAATCCATCACCACTATCGGCCCTCCTTTATCAGCCGGTCTGATAATAATAGAATTGTCCTTACTCAGATCATTAAGTGCTTTCCTTTGCATATATGATAAATTATTTCTATTGTTCTTGTTATTTTTCTTATTATTAATTTTGTAGATATCTTGTTCCACTAACTTCGAAAATGTGTCTATTAAAGGATGTAAATTGGGAATATATGTGCTTGGTGTTCGAAAAAAATTTTTCACATTACCTAAACTTTGGTTGTCACCATAATCCAGTTTCAACTGGATATTCCTTGCAAATATCTTGATATCTATAATGGTATCAGTGAGGTCACTCTTGCTGGTAAGAATAAATGTTAGGCCTTTATCAAGGACCTGCACCTCATATTCAGTTAAACACCTGTTAGACAAATTGAGAACTAATGATTGTCCACCCGTTCCCACATTTTCTTCAGTGTAGGGCCCGTATGTTCTCCCCCTGACCCCTTCCGTTTCTGTCGTCCTATGCTGAAGGACCTCTGTCTTCTGTTTTGCTGAAAAGTTTAGATCGGGAAAGGGATATTCACATTAGAACTATTAATCTGTCCCTGTACATTAGAACTACTATTTTTTTGTTACTTTCCTTCTTACAGCCTGTTTGTTACTACTCTCAGACATCAACTGAACCCTATCAACATTGTTTTCAGATAAAGGGACATGGCAGCAACACCAAACAGCGTTGTAGAATTACCGTACACTCTACAAAACGAAGCTCCAGGGGACAGGAAGTTGCTTTGCTTCCAGAGTTGTGTGGCCGGAAGTGAGAACATGTTAATGCTACACGAGGAAATGGTTGATAGTAACCAGGAGGGACTGGATGTGGAGAGCCTGGTTGGATTATTGGAAGACCTGAATAGGTTGGAATATGATTTCCTGAAACTGAAACGGATGCAGTTGCAGTGCCAACACTTCGAGGTGTGTTTACAAAAGAAAATCGTACCCAGAGGGCTGCGCATCTTAAAAATGCCCACCACAGGTAACCTCCACCCAGAACTTTTATTTAAATGGCAACAGCTAAATTTGGAACTTAGTTTTAATTATATGACTTCTTAATGATTTTTTTCATCCAGAAGAGGATGTTTTAAGAAACCAGGTTATTAAACAGCAGCGGACTTTGTTACAGAAATATCCGTTTTCAAAAACGGAGACTGCCATGTTAAAGTTGTTGGACAATGTATTATTATATGAGAAACGCTTAATTGAACAGAAAAAGAATAAAATTTCCAGGGGGTTTAGATTGCTCCATGTCTTTACTTGGCCTAGAAATAATTACAATGATGTTAATGTGGCAAATGAACATAGACAAGCTTCTAATATTGCTAAGAATGTAAGTAGAAATAGAAAGGTTGTTTGTACAAATGAGGAAAATGTTGTATGTACTCAGAATGGGGATGCTGGTACTTCAACTAGTAATAATCTTTTAATAATAGGTTCTTCCAATGTACCTCAAGAAGAAATTGGTACTTTGAATGTGAACGACGTAATCACTTTATCTGAAAACAATGTTGATGGGGTTCAATTGATGTCTGAGAGTAGTAACCAACAGGCTGTAAGAAGGAAAGTAACAAAGAATAGGAGTTCTAGTGTACAGGGACAGATTAATAGTTCTAATGTGAATATCCCTTTCCCGATCGAAACTTTTCAGCAAAACAGAAGACAGAGGTCCTTCAGCAGATGACGACAGAAACGGAAGGGGTCAGGGGGAGAACATACGCGCCCTACACTGAAGAAAATGTGGGAATGGGTGGACAATCATTAGTTCTCAATTTGTCTAACAGGTGTTTAACTGAATATGAGGTACAGGTCCTTGATAAAGGCCTAACATTTATTCCTACCAGCAAGAGTGACCTCACCGATACCATTATAGATATCAAGATGTTTGCAAGGAATATCCAGTTGAAACTGGATTATGGTGACAACCAAAGTTTAGGTAATGTGAAAAAAAATTTTCGAACACCAAGCACATATATTCCCAATTTACATCCTTTAATAGACACATTTACGAAGTTAGTGGAACAAGATATCTACAAAATTAATAATAAGAAAAATAACAAGAACAATAGAAATAATTTATCATATATGCAAAGGAAAGCACTTAATGATCTGAGTAAGGACAATTCTATTATTATCAGACCGGCTGATAAAGGAGGGCCGATAGTGGTGATGGATTTGAATACCTATAAAGACAGTATGGTATCTTTACTACAAGAAGGGAATTATTACTCCATAATTAATATGGATCAAGTAGTAAACAAGGTTTACAAGATATACAATATGCTAGATGACCTTCTGAAAAGTGAAGACATCAATTATGAGTTATTTAAGTTTTTAAGGGTTAACAACCCATTGATACCCATTATTCAAGGGTTGCCCAAAGTTCATAAATGTCCTTCCCAACCACCAATGCGTCCTATAGTAGCTGGATGAGGTTGAATTACTGAACCATTTTCCCTATTTGTAGAACATTTCTTGAGACCTACAGTGGAAGTCAACAGGTCTATTTTGAAAGATAGTAAACAGTTTTTGTTAGACTTATACACATATTTGAGAGATGTAGTGGAGGATGAGCAATATATTTTGGTGATATTAGACGTCAAGAGTCTATTCACTGTGATACCAAATGACGTGGGTATAGAGAAGGTACATCACTATATATCCACACATTCATCTTTGGGAAGTAGAACAGTAGACCTACTGACCTTGTTCTTGGAAATCATACTACATAATAATGTTTTCCTCTTTGATGAGAAGGTGTATATTCAGAATGATGGCGTAGCTATCGGCACTTCGTATGCCAATAGCTATGCCAACCTAGTTATGGCTCAATGGGAAGAGGAGCATTTATTCCCTCTAGAAAGTTTCAGACGACATGTTGGATTCTATAAACGTTTCGTGGACAATTTGTTTTTAAATTTGGAAGGGTGATGAAATTGGATTACTTGAGTTTACATCAAGAATCAATGGTTTGACTGACTATCTTAACTTTACCATGAGTTGTTCAAGAAATAAGATCTCTTTCTTAGATGTGAACATTGAAAGACTTGAGAATGGTCTTATTAACACGGGGGTCCATAGGAAATTATGTTATAGGAATACCTTATTGCATAGGGACAGTATGCACCCCCATTATGTATTTAACAATGTAGTAAAAGGCCAGTCCATGAGGGTATCTAGACTTAACCCTACAGATGTAGGATATGCACAAGAACTAACAGATCTTAGAATGAAACTTATTGAAAGAAAATACAGTCCAGCAGAAGTGGATAAAATTATCAGAGACACAAATTTATTGAGAACGTCCAGAACACACCCCTATTTTTCAACTGGTTATGATATTGAGCATACTACACAGGAAAGCAGGGTTAATTCACTGAAGGCCCTGATGTTTTTTACTTCTGATATCAGTGTGATTAAAGAAGTGATTACGAAACATTGGGGCACATTACTTTTAGATGAAGATATAAGAGAAATTGTAGGAGACACTCCTAGATTTCTATTTAAGAATAAGAACAATTTGAAACAGATGTTGTGTCACCGGTCCTGGGTTAATACAGAATGAAATAGTATGCAATTAGATGGTTTTACCAAACCATGCAATACATGTAATCAGTGTGAGTATAGATACAAGAAGAACGTTTACACATCCTTCACTAGGTCGAGAATTTAGATTTAATGTATCAACAAACTGTCAGACTGAACACGTTATTTACCGTGCCAGGTGCACAGCCTGTGAAGCATTCTACATAGGTAAAACCAATAGGAAACTACGTGAGAGAATTAGAGAACACATATATCACATACGTATAGGGTCAGAGAGCAGTGCATTAGCAAAACACAATACTGCATCAGGTTCTACACATGAATTTAAATTTATTGTTATACAGAATGTAAATCCCAATATACGTATTGGTGATTTAGAAAGCTACACAGAGGAATGTGAGCTAAGGTGGATAATTAGATGTAGAGCGGATAAGTTTCCAGGACTGAACGATAAGGTCCCATTGAAACCCGTTCTTCGAAAAAGAAGGTTAAAAGTGTCAAAATATGATGAACGTTGAATTACGTATTTTTTACCAACAACGTTACTATTTTTTGTCAGCAACATTATTTCTTACCAGCAACATTACTATTAGTGCAACAAGAATTTCTAAATAAATATTATTAGGATGGCATATTTAAGAATTATTTATTATACATTCGTGAAATTATGGAGTCTGTCATTTACAAACTTATTGAAACATATCTGAAGTAATAAGTATAGTTTCTACACATTGCCACGTTTTTTAAAATTTTTTTTAATATGTATTAACTAGTTAATGTCTCAGATTATCTATTTGTGAATTTAGTGCTATACATGTTTCACATTTTAACTTGATAATATATGTAATGGTTATAATGAAGTATTAGTGTCTTTTTAATTATTAATGATACCAGATTTTATGTTAACCAATCTGTCGCAATCATTAGTTATTAAACACATTATTTCTTTGTGTTTTTTATAAGTCTGAGGAAGCCATTACGGTGAAAGCGCTAACTTCTGCTCAGTAAAAGAATTCTATGGTTTATGAAGGAACAGGTCATTTAAATTTCATTCCTATTTAAAAGTGAACAGCTGCTGTGCATGATTCTGGTGGATGCCTTAAATTCACTAGAGTTTGCTGAAGGGGCTTTTGGAAGTTTAAAGGAGAAGGTCACACTTGTGGCCAGACTTAAACTTCATAATAAGATAATGGAGGAATAGTGCAAGAGACAGCCATATAAGAATTAAGTCAAGAATATTGTCTCCACTTACTGGTTCACAGATTTGTAACATGCAAAACAGATGAAACAGAGTTAAAGGAGAGCCGCTCCCACATATTGAAAAAAACATGTTTATTTCATCATATCTTGATGTTTCCTACATTTTAACAACATTTTTTGGACTCTATAAACTTTTTTTCTGTATTTTAAAATGTAATTCCAGAGTTTGCCCACATGGGGTACAGCACCTTGATTTTTTAGTCTACCTCTAGGTATCCCACAGTGCAGTATTTGGCTTTAAAATATTACATCATAGCCCTAAGCTGCTGTCAATCCATTGACGTTACATGTGTTTTCAAATACATCCTGCCTTCTTTTAGTCAGTCAGGTTTAATTACCATTTCTTGCTTTTCAATGACTACTTAAAAGACAAACAGGGATAATCACACAGAACATTATTCTCAGTGCCTGTAACTTCTTTTTCTATCTATCTCATTTATCTTGAGAATATTAAACACGGTGGGAGAAACTCATATTTATCTAGTGGCTGCCACCTGCTCACCATTTTGTGGTACTACTTCAACACATCCTGTGTGATTACATTAACTCTCATTAGTGGACTGCTAGATTAAAAGATTTGTATGGACTACATTTTACATGCTTTGTAATTGTTATTGCAAGAAATTCTTAGCTGTGACTATTTATCTGCTTGCTTATCCAATGTCTTTGCATGTACCTGAAATTGCTGTCCGTAGTTAGTAACCATTGTATCAATACATAGGCTATTTTTTGTTTGTGCCAGGATATACCGGTGTCTTACCTAGATTGCTATTACCATACAGCATATTTTTTCAATTTGTCATCACATTACTACATAGGCTATTTTTGTTTTTATGCTAGGATATACCTGTGTTTTACCTAGATTGCTTTTAATGTACAGCATATTTTTTTTAATTTTGTTTGTCTTCACACCTAAACTCATTTTTTTTCTCTTTCTATCCCTCCTAGCTCTCTACCTTCTATCCTATACTAAGGGACCTGCTTGATCTTTCAGGACCCCCCCCTCTGCTTTTTTTGTCACAACCATCCCAACGTCTGGCCAAGGAAATCTGTTGCCCCTGCACATATATAGTGTTCCCAGCTTCCAAAAGGACTAATCAAGTATGTTCCACCTTGGACCTACCTATTAAACTGCATTATATATTTATTTATAACTACCTAGCAACAAGGAAAACTAAAGCTAGCGAGCAGGGAAACCAGCAGCAAATATTTTCTCCTCTACACCCCAATAGCAATTTGCATTTTTCACCCCCTTACCTACTTATCTGTAACTCCTTTTTCTAGCTGTATCCAATACTGTTACCTTCGTCTACTATACTTTCGGCCCACTAGGTGGCACCAAATTCCAATCTAGAGTTACACCTTGTACTCCGCATTCCCAACGATCTATTCTTAATACTTTTATAGCTCTTATCCCTTGACGAGCTGAAAACTCTCTTGCTACTTTCACTCTACTAGTACCTTTTCTTCTCCCCACTATCTAGCTGTACTCTGTTTTTCTTCCCTTTATTCCACAATCACTCACTACCTCTCTCCTGCATTACCACACTCTACTCACCCAGTGACACCTAAGGAGTCTGTGGCTCCCTGATTGTCTCTGTGGACTCTCACTTGCCTTCTGTAACCCGCTCCGTTCGCCCTGTGGGCTCACTCCGCTCCCCTACCCCCAATTCCCACCCACCCCCAGTGGTCCTACCTTTATACTTACACAGCCACTCCCCCTCACTCTTATCAAATAATCTTTCACCACTCTTTACAGACCTACCACTTACACAGCCACTCACATACTGATAATCACTCTCCCTTACCTCTTTCACACCTATTTAGTCCACACCCTAATTTACTCCAACCTCCTAATTCCCTATTACATTTTATCATCTCCTTCACCATGCCCTTTACTGATTCACTCATTTACATTAAACTACCACTCCTACTTTTACTATTATCTATCCTCTCTATTCCCTATACTCTCACTCATTATGAAAACCTACAATTCTCATCTTCTCACCAATCCCTTAAACAAACATTAATAAATCTTGAAATCCTTAGCCATTCTAACATAACATTCACCTCATCCTATCACCTAAATACCACAGAGTAGCCCATTTTACATTTACACATTTTAGGAAAGCGCAACTTAATTACACTAAACCACTGAAGCATCCATATAGTCCTCTCAAATATCCTCTCCTTCATGAGGACATTCATCCCAACCCAGGACCTTATAACAACACCGTAAGACAGATCACTCCCCCTTCACTCCCACTAATTCACTACTCATAGCTCATCTCAATACAAGGAGAGTTAACAATAAAGTAAGCCAACTGCACGCTCTACTAGATACTCACTCTTTTGATATCCTATGCTTAACTGAAACCTGGCTTAAACCTATTACAAAAGACAATGAAATACTCCCACCTGGTTATAACATCCTGAGGTTAGACCAAACTACCAAAAAGGGTGGTGGGGTAGCAATATTGCACAAATCTAATTTACAGGTTACATCCATACAGGTACAACCCCCTCTAGAAACCAATGTGGAAATTCTTATTGCCAAGGTCCAGCTCAATAATACTAAATCTATTAACATAATATGTTCCTACCTACCCACAGGCAATAACATTAGCATCATAGAAAGTATCCTCTGCTGGCTTTCTACATCCTTCCCTTAAGAAACCATAGTACTCGGTGATTTTAATATAGACTGGAACTCCTGTACCACTCTAGAACCCACAACCCATATAAACCTCTACGGCTTCTCTCAAACTATTACCACCCCTACTAGAATCCATAAACCCACCAAAGAAAGTATATTAGACTGGATCTTAATAAACTGCCACTCTCTCTCTTACAAAGTAGGTGTCCTTCCTGATTATATTAGTGACCACTCACTAACCTACCTATCTAGACAAAAATCCTATATTCCAAATCAACTTACCTTTAAAATCACCCGCAACAAAAAAAATTTTAATCCAGTCAATTTTCAGGCTGAGCTTCAAGCCTGTGACTGGTCACCCTTAAGGCACCTGCCAACTGACAAAGCAGTATCCAATTTTATCCAAATTCCTACAAAGTTTAGAATTCCATGCCCACTCATGCTCCATAAGAACTAGATGCAAAGCAGCCCCATGGCTCACTAAAGAAACCAGACAACAAATCCTACAAAGAAATAAAATCTGGTCCAAATGGAGAAACACCAAAGACCCAAATGATCAGCAGCACTTTAGACAACTAAGAAATGGTACCAAAAACTCAATACTTCAGGATAAAAAAAAACTATTTCTTCAAACTCCAACAAAATCACCATAGTCAACCCCAAAGCTTCTGGTCTGGCATAAATAAACTCTTACATCCAGGACACTCCAAAACACCCACCCCATCTGGTCTCTCCCAAAACTCTCCAAATGAGATTGCTGATGCTTTCAACAGCTTTTTTTTTACTGAAACTATCCAATCTCTAGCTAACTCCCTACCACCTCTCAGCCCTACCCTATCGTCCTCCCCCACTACCTTACCACCTACCTTTCACTTAAAACAGATTCCTACAGCTCTCATCTATACTCTGCTTCATAAACTCAAACCCTGTTCACCCTCAGCCGATCTCCTACCACCTGAATACCTTCAAACTGCTGATAAAGCTCTTGCCTACCCCATCTCTATTCTAATTAATAGAACCATAACTGAAGGCTCCATTCCTTCACTATGGAAAATCTCTCACATAATCCCACTTCACAAAGGAGGGAACTCAACTGAACTCTCCAACTTCGGCCCATAGCCCTACTATCACCACTAGCCAAAATTATGGAGAAATGTATCCACCAACAAATTCTTGACCACATTCTCCAATATAACCTTCTAGCTGACTGTCAACATGGTTTTAGACCATTCCACAGTACCACCACTGCTCTCCTATCCTTTACAGACTGTATTAATAAACACTAACAATAATGTGCTCTCCTCTGCTCTGTTCATTGATCTCTCTAAAGCTTTTGATATGGTCAACCATCAATTACTACTCAATACACTCAACTCATTCTCATTTGACACACAGACATTACAGTGGTTCAAATCCTATATGCACAATAGAAAGCAAGCTGTCCTTTGGGATAATAACCTATCCAAACATCTCCCTATTACCCTTGGTGTCCCACAGGGCTCTATCCTGGGACCTCTACTCTTCTCCATATTCATTAACGACCTTTCTACTAATCTACCTCTACCTACCTGCATACAATACGCAGATGACTCCACTTTGATTTGTAAAGCAACCACTTTATCTGAACTCCATGCCATCACCCAATCAGTATTCAACCAAGTAGAAACCTGGTTCCAACATCATCATCTCCTCCTTAACACCAAAAAAAACAAACTATTACTATTTACTCCAACTAACAAATCCACCCCACTAGACTTCTCTATTACCTCCATCGATGGTACAATCATAGCTCCTGACCCAACTACAAAACTCTTAGGGGTACTGATTGACCACAACCTCAACTTTGACGCTCATATTAATGCCACCATCAAAACTATAAACCGAAAACGTGGATTCTTATATAGGATAAAACCTTTTCCTACGCCAGAAGCCAGAACTACTATTGCCCAGACTCATCTGATCTCCATTCTCATCTATGCCTCCCCAGTTTATACTAATCTTTCCAAAAGCAACCTAAACAAACTGTCTACTTCTTATAACAATATTGCCAGGTTTGCTACTGGGTCCTCATTTAGAGCACATCACTCTCTAAACCTAAAACTTTTAGGATAGCTTGAACTAAATAACCAGCTAAAATTTCAACAACTCTCAATTACTCATAAAATACTATACCAGATTAGTAATACTCCTATTCTCAGTAGCCTCATCTCCCCCTACACAAACCTTTCTAACCTTCGCTCAGCAAATAAACTACTGGTTACCACCCAGAAATCTCACAACAAGGCAGGTGATTCTCTTTTCTCTAATTCTGTGGGGAAGATTTGGAACAAACTTCCCACTAAACTTTCATCTCTTTCATCATTACCTCTCTTTAAAAATCAACTAAAAATTCACTTAAAAACACAATGGCTTTGTCCTTGTACTAACCCTGACTAACCCCCCTCCCCACCATAACCTTTTCTATACATCTCCTCCTTAACTCACTTTGAAGTATTTAGCAATTTCATCACTCTTCCCTGTCCCAGTATCTTATTCCCATCATGCTATCACTGAGCATGCTCCTTACTACATATTCCTTCCTCAGTGAACTCGCATCTTCCCCACCTCGTACATAAACCAATTTCTTACACTATGACTATAATTACTTCATGTACTTATCCTCCATAGTTTATCCTACTTCCCTGTCCTCCATAATTTCTCTTACTTCCCTGTGTTATACACCTTTCATAACCTTTTTATATCATTTCAAAGGCACATTCATACCCATTTTATTAATATTGAATGATCTATCTCTTTCCCTTGGTCATAATACCGTATTTTACCTTATTAAACCCAGTACTCAATCTGTATATTTTTAGTTCTGTATAACTTAAGTTGATGAAGAAATTCTTATTTACTTTACATATTGCATGTATCTTTTTTGTATTGTCTTGATTTTATCTAGTTTAAAAGTGGAGCTTTTCTCCCCGGGCCTCTACTGAAAATGGACATGTATCCAGTTAGACTAGCCCGGTCAACAAATGTAAAATAAAAATAAATAAATACTCTAAAGTGGCAAATTTTCATTCTTTTGTTATGCCCAAGTTGTAGTCCTTAAACTCATCTTCCCTCCCCCTAAATACCTCCCCATTCATATCTCTAAAAGTGACAGAGATAATTTGAGCGGTTTGCTGCTGTGACTGACAGCTCACAGCAGGAGACAGAGAGACAAAGTACATGTACTGTTGCCTTGTACTATCCACCTACATTCAGTGGGACACATTTTTGCAGCACCATAGCCTTGTTCTCTTCTCAAATGTTAATCCTTACTACCAAACAATTGGTAACGCATTGTTTGTCAAACCTTCCAACATCATTTTTCAAGGATTTCCAAGCAAGCAAAAAAGAAAACTTTTTATATAGCACTGTGATGCACTTAAAATAAGACTTTTGCATCAACTCGCATTTTCTAAACATCAGTAATGCAAGTGTAAACTATCACATTATTACCATCGATTACTTGAGAAGTTATGAGGGACAGGTCGAAAGTCCGATCATGAGCATTCTGCAAAATCAGGGACATTTAAGATGTATGGTCTTGGGCCATTTACCTCTTATTCTACTGTTGTCTATATTTGTTCCCTGTAATTTGTCTCTTGCAGCTGAAGGATTTGTCCAAGTTGTCTGCAGAAATTTTCTTAAAACCAGCACATCATCATTAATGCATCTTCGTCAATTTATTTTTCGCACATTGTAACTCAGTATGCAGCCCCCTTTCCCTGTTTTGTTTCTGATTCCAGTCACTTCAGTTTTTCATTCCTCTTTATAATAGGGTTGTCACCTTCTGTTGTGGCAAAAACCGGAGTAAGGCCATGCCCCCCGGCATCACCCATAACTCCGCCCATTTGCAACATTTCTCCTGTCCACGTTCCGCTCAGTTTTGATGTCACTATGACATCAATGGGGAACTCACACTTTTTCCATTCCTGATACTTTCTTTCAGCCTATTTACTATGCTTTTCTGTCAAAAAAAATTAAAAAAAATAGTAAATCGGCTAATTTAACGAACTTAGACAGTCTGTTTTCATTTTGAAACAGAATACCAGAGTTTGTACAGTGTTTTCCAGACTACTGGAGAATCAATTTGATTTCCGGATAATCCAGGAAAAAAAAAGGAGAGGTGGCAACCTTACTTTATAACTCCATCCCTCATATTACTATTTGTGTTTATGAAAATATGTTTACTTCCTTCCCTTTTTAATTCTAAGGATACCACTATTGGTGTTTCTTAAACCTTCCATGTTAGTTATTACAATGAAAAAAGTAGTTATGTACTCGCCATAATGTTCCATCTGAGCAGTTTCAGCAACCTGTGGGTTACGGATCCGAGCCAGCAGTTTACCAAGCTAATGATCCGAGCTCCTCCCCCTTACCCACACTACACTGCAACCTCCTTCCAATCCTCAGATTGAGTTTGCCACCCATTACGTGACACACAACAACCTAAGACACCAAAAACCTGACCAGACCACATACACCAGGCTAGTCAAACTCAGAACATAGAGCCCAAACAGAGAAATAACCACCAAGGACAGGGGGAAGGAGGGAGGGAAGGTTGCTGACAAATGAAGTCTAGCTACTCAGATGGAACGTTATGGTGAGTACATAACTTCTTTATCTGAAGTAGTTAACTTCATTTGATCATCAACCTGTGGGACAGAGTCCCCAGCTACCCGAAATTTTGGGAGGCCCTTAAGGAAGGATATTCTGGAACACTGCTGAGCCAAAGGAAGCCCTTCCTCTAGACACCATATCTAGCTTATAATTAGTAATAAAACTGTGAGAGGAGGCCCAGGTAGCTGCTGAACAAATATCATCCAAGGAAACTCTAGACCAGAATGCAGCAGAAGTAGCCATAGAACGGGTAGAGTGAGCATGAACCCCTTCTGGTTCTGGTAATCCAAGTTCTTTATATGCTTGTAAAATACAAAGCAAACCCCATTTAGTGAGAGTCACCTTCAAAACTGGTTTTCCTAAAAAGGGTTTAGCAAGGAAAGAAAAAGCTGATCAGATTTACAGAAGGGTTTGGACCTATGCAAATAAAATCGTAACTGCCTGTGAACATCTAGCAAATGAAGTTTGTATTCCCCTTTATTTTGAAACTTAGGGAAAAATACAGGCAAATTAACAGACTGATTAATGTTGGACTCTGAAACAACTTTAGGAAGAAAAGACGGGTTTATAGTCCTGAGAGACAACCTATCCTTATGAAAAACTAGGTATGGGGGTTCATACATAGTGCCTGAAGCTCCAACACTCTCTTGGGCTGAAGTCATAGCTACAAGGAAGGCTGTCTTCCCCAACAAAAATTTCAAGTCAACTGATGCTGCGGGCTCGAATGGGGGCGCAACTAAGGTCTGAAGAACCAATGTCAAATCCACGGAGGGGAAGGATTTTTGATAGGAGGTCTCAGAAGAAAAGTACCTTTAATAAAGTTCTTGCAAATTCTGGCAGCAGCTAGGAGAACCTGAATTTTCCCCTACGTGAAAATGGGATATGGCCGCCAGCTGGACTTTCACTGTGGAACAGCTGGCCCCTTGCTGGAAAATACGAGACAAAATGTCTAGCACCGCTGGAACAGGAGCGGTAAAAGGATCCAGATTTCTCTGCAAAGCCCAAATGGAAAAATGTTTCCATTTACTACTTTTCTGGTAGAGGACTTGTGTGCCGCTACCAGAATGGATTTAACTGGGGAAGAGATACCGGGAGTCCTGGAAACTAATGGAAATGGAGCAACCAAGCTGTGAGCTTGAGGCTGTCCAGATTCGGAGGAATTCCCGAGAGATGACTAAAGATCCGGAATGGGATCCAAGATACAGGGTGGAGCTAGAAGAGGAGACCGCAGGCAAGGAAACTAAACTTGACGAGGCCAGAATGGGGCTATGAGGATAACCCTGCTCCCCAACCGACAAGCTTTCTGTAAGAATTTTGTCATGAGAGGAAGCGAGGGATAAGCATAAAGACGACCAGGTGGCTAAGCATGGGCAAGAGCGTCTCTGGGGACTTCTCCCGTTGGGGGAATCAGAGCGAAAAACTCGCTGCACTTCGGGTTGGGCGGCGATGCGAGGAGATTGCAGCAAGGCTGACCCCACCTGAGGAAGATCTGTTCTGCTACATAAGGGTTCAGAGACAACTCATAAGGCGAAAGGATAGTCCTGCTCAATTTGTCTGCCAAAATGTTGGACCAACCCAGGATGTGCGTTGCCATTTGAAAACGGTTGGTGGAGATTGCCCATTCACACACTTACATGGCCTTTCGACAAAGTGGATAGGACCTGATTCCCCCTTATTTGTTGATGTACCAGACTACTGACATTGTCTGAGTGGATCGCAATAGTTCCCTGAGGAAGAGAGGTATGAAGGGCCTGCAACGCTAAAAGGACTGCTCTTATCTCTAGAACATCGATATGCAAAATGGTCTCGCTTGGGGTCCACGTGCCTTGGACAGTCCTGTCCGAGCAATGCCCCCCATCCACCCTAAGTGGGAGGCGTCCGTGGTCACTTGGGGCAGAGGCATAACAAAGGGGCGTCGTCCTCGCAGATCCTGGGATTGAAGCCACCACATGAGAGAAGCTTTGCACACTTTGCTTAGAGGAATCGGAAAGTCTAGAGACTGATATAGTAGAGACCACTGAACTTGTAATGTCCACTGTAATACCCTCATATGCAGTTGTGCACAAGGAACCAGATGAATAGCTGCTGCCATGGACCCTAGGTTTCTCAGGACCACCTCTGCTGGGGGTACAGGAGTCTGAAGGAGCTCCAAGACATTAAAGGCAAGGCTGTGAAGTCTGTCTGGGGTCAAAAATATCCTGACCTGAAGAGAATCTATTCTTACCCCTATGAAGTCTAGAATTTGAACAGGTTGAAAAGAAGACTTCTTGAGGTTTATTGCGATACCCAGCCGAGTCAACAACTGAAGAAAAAAATTTCTGGCTAGTACAAGTGGATGCCTGGTGGGGACGGTGAGAAGCCAGTCGTCCAGGTACAGAAAGCCCCAAATGCCCTGAAGCCTGGGGTGGGCCACTACAACTGCCATGACCTTGGTAAACACCCTGCGGGCTGTAGTGAGACCGAAGGGTAGGACCCTGAACTGGTAGTAACTGGCTCCTAGCCAAAAATAGAGGAACCTCCTGGATCGCCTGTCCATCAGGATATGGTAGTACGCATCCTTGAGGTCTATCCAGCACATCCAGTCTTCCTCCTGCAAGAATGGCAGGGTGGATTGTAAAGTGACCATCCGGAACTTCTCCTTGGCAATGGATAAGTTCATTGTGGATAGGTCGAGAATCGGCCTCAAGTCCCCTGTCTTTTTTGGCACCAAGAAGAACCTGGAATAGATGACTGATCCAGACTGGTCTGGGGGCACTAGCTGGATTGCTCTTTTGTCTAGCAGCTTTTTTATTTCCAAAGCTGCCACCTCCCTTTGAGCAGGTAGGGCATCCGGGACGCGCCTTGTGGATAGTTGACTGTTTATGAGGGGAACAGAAAAGCCTCTGGATATTATTCGAAGCACCCAGTGATCTGACGTGATGGACTCCCACTGGGCTAGGTGCCTCAAAAAACACCCCCAACTGCCTCCAGAGAGGAGCAGTCGGGCAACCCCTCAGGGCTGCTGTGCGGGTCAGTTGGAAAAGGGTTCCCATGACCCGAAGTTCTTCAGTTCCCCTCTGCCTCTGGGCTGGCGTCCACCTTGTCCCCCTCTGCCTCTATGGGAGGAGGAGTCCGGAGCATTCCGGGACTGCTGAAACTTCTGAAACCACAACTTCTTTTGCCCTCGCTAGTTCCTGGAGAAGGACCTTTGAGGGTTAGAGAAGCGGATCCTGATGGCCAACAGCGTTTTCTTGTCCTCATTCTGGACTAGCGTATCTCGGACGGTCTTCCTGAACAGGGTCGAACCGTCAAAAGGGGCATTAGCGAAGGATGCCTGGAAAGGTTCTGAAAAATTACAAAGCCGGAGCCAGGCATGACGCCTCATGGCAATATCAGACCCAGCTGCCCTAGTGGCACCCTCGGTGGCATGAGAGAGTAGACGCATGGACGTATTTGAAACGGACTGGAGAGTGGCCATACGAGCCGAGAATGTTAGTTTATCCTCAGCTGAAATGGACTCAAGGGGAGACTCCACGTACTCCTTTACAAGGTCATGCTGCAGTCTAATTACATGTGCCATGTAATTCAGCGCCCTTATAGCAAAGATAGCTGAAACAAACATCCGCTTTCCAAGACTATCCATCACCCAAGACTCCATTGTCCGGAGGATGGACCAAGGAACCTTCCTGCGCTAGTTCCTTTTTGGTGGCCGCCATCACCATGGTGTCAACTGGGGAACCTTTACTCCAAGTGGGCTTTGTCAGCAGAAGGGCTCAATACTTTGGTCGTTTGGGTATTGGCTCTACAGTGTCCAGTTCCTTCAAAGCTCTGGTGGTAATGAGGTCCACCAGAGGGTCAGCCGGGGGGACACCCAAGAGGTAGATGGGCCTGTGAACGCCTCCAGAAATACCAACCCAGCCGAGGAAGGTTTTTGGGCGGACCAGCCCCCCCCCCGGCGAAGAATTTCCATTACATCTCTGAAGTAGACATCTTTGGGGGGGGGGGCATCTGGGAAAACCTTCCCCTTCCTCCAAGTCAGTATCCTCAGTGAGGGGCTCGGGGGAGTCCATGTGCCTCCTCTTGCACTGGCATTTGCAAGGGGCCTCCTCGGGGGGACTGTCGGTCTCATATTCCTCAAGGGAAACCATCTGGGGCGAATCGGACACAGGCTGTCCCTGGGAGGACTGGATGATGGAAGAAACTCAGTTGCGAGGGAGCAGGGGCGAACTCAGAGGAAAGAGTGAGGGGTCTCAATCATCCAGAGAACCTTCTCCACAACGTCAAAAGCTGAAGGGGAAGTGGCTTCCCTGAAACTGGTGGGGCGGGTAGCCATGCCCCTCGGATCCAAGGGTATCAGAGCCGAGGCTGGAACAGCCAGACCCAGGGCCCCAGATGGTGCTAGCAACACATCACCTCGGATCCGACGCAAAGATCTCTGCTCCGAGAGCTTGGATCAAACAGGCTCGAGGGCATGGCCGGCATTGAGGTTGGAGGAACCATCGGCGCCGACCCCCCCTAACTCTGGGACTCCTTGGATCCATGGACTCAAACCCGAGGGTGGATCGGAGAAGGAGCTATCTGAGCAAACGTTGGAGCTGAACTCCCCGCTCCAGCTGTGGGGGGCAGCAACACTCCCATTTTCTGAGTTTGCAGGAACCTTCCCATCAACCGGTCCATATCAGCTTCAGAGTGGCTCCTTGTGGATCTCAAGGATGCCTCGCACACCGGCCGGGAGGGCCAATGCAAGAACGACCTCGAAGCGGGCCGAGCCTCCGGCTCCAGGAAGAATCGTGAAGAACGGAACTGAGGGGAAGACGGCCTAACAACTTTTTTTTTTTTTTTTTTGCAGTAGAGACCGCTTTCGCTGGGGGGGTGGTGACAGATCAGAGTCCACTTGCTTCTTGCAAACCCTCATCCTCTCTCTCTCTTTTTCTCTCTTGCTCTCCTTTTCTTTGTGTTTGTTCTGCCTTGCCTCCCTCTTGCCCTGTTTAGAGGTGGGATTGCGAGTCCCGGACAGGGGAGGAGGGCCGGAAGCCTGAACAGTCACAGCCGTGGCTGACGAAGATGCTGCAGAAGAGGTGGTTGATTCTGCAGGTAAAAGACCTGCCAGAATTAGCTTGGTTCTGCCATCCCGCAGGGCCCGGGGGTTGAATGCTGCACATATCTTGCAGCCCGATGTTAGGTGAGGAACTCCTAGACAAACTACACACAGAGTGTGACCATCGACTGGAGACAGCTTATGGCCACACACTGTGCAGTTAGAAAACGTTGGCTTTTGAGTTTCCGACATATCTTCAGAGACTAGGTTAAGTAGTCAAGCGTGCACACACACACACACACACACACACACACACACACACACACACACACACACACACACACACAAACACACACAAAGTCTACACTGGGTCAATGTTCTAAAACTTTTCTTCTCTACTACTATTTTTTTTTTTTTTTTTATGTATATCCAGAGGATAAAGTGAGGAAAGAGGTTAAATGTTTTAACAGTCAGACAAAACACATAGACCGAAAAGTTAGCTGATTAACCTAACTATACCTGCCTGGAGCTCAAGAATCCTGTGCTGGCGAAGCCGCAGCAAACTAGATCGGAGTATTGGAAGGAGGTTGCAGTGTAGTACTGGTAAGGAGGAGGAGCTTGGAGCTCGGATCTTTAGCTTGGTAAGCTGCCGGCTCGGATCCGTATTGGATCCGTAACACAAAGGTTGATGATCAAATTAAGTTAACTACTTCAGATGTAAAGTTATTTATTATAAAGACATCCGGATTCATATCGCTGCATCAGGCAACAGCTGAAAGTACAGTTGTGTACCTACCATAAATGTAGATGTTAGAGTGTATTCACTGTTGCAGTCATTACACTTTTGTTATCCTGCTGGCAGGCGACCCGCAGTCGGCCAGAGTTCCAAAGTCTAGGTCCGGTGTCGGTTGCTGACGCTTCTTCCCTGACGTCAGTGTGCCAGGGGTATTAAAAGATGCAACCAATGCCATTTTCTTCAGTTTTTCTTGCCCCAGATGTCAGGTGGCCCCAAAAAGGAAAGGCTGGAAAAATTATGTCAAAAAACATGCATGTACCAAAATAACATTTCCTTCATCTACAAGCAAATGCATCACATAGGTTGTAGAGAGTTGAGAAGTACAAAAAGGACCCAGCAAAGAGAAAGGGGGATGGTGGGTGGGTAACCTGGACTGCAACAGTGAATACACTCGAACATCTACATTTATGGTAGGTAGACAACTGTACTATGTTCATCGTGTTTCACTGTTGCAGTCATTACACTTGGGTAGAATCCCAAAGCTGAGGATGGGTGGCTGGGCCTAAATAGGATTAGGAGAGGCTACCAGGCCCTGCAGAACTGCAGTGGCAAAGCCTGCTCTGGATTTAGAGTAGAGAGGTAAGTGATAGTGCTTAGTGAAAGTGTGCACTGAACTCCAGGTTGCAGCTTCTAAAATGTCTTTGGTCGGTGGTACTCTGAGAAAGGCTGCTGAAGTGGCTGCTGCTCTGGTAGAATGTGGCCTTATGCCCTTAGGTACTGATTTGCCATGTTGTGCATAGCAGAAGCGAATGCAGTGTCCTATCCATTTGGAAATTGTCTGCTTTGAGATAGACTTTCCTTGTGATCCTGCAGCATAAGCTACAAACAGTTGCTCAGTTTTTCTGAAAGTTTTTGTTTTGTCCAAGTAGAATCATAGCTGTCTGTGTATATCCAAAGTGAGCAGAAGTCTCTCCCCTTTATTCTGGGGATTTGGAAAGAAAGTTTGCAAATGAATGGTTTAGTTAAGAGCCACACTGGAAACCACCTTTGGCATAAATGTTGGGTTCGTCCTTAGAGAGACCCTGTCCTGATGAAAATGATGAAAGGTTCCACTGCCATTAATGCCTGTAACTCTGAGACTCTTCTTGCTGAAGTTATTGCTAGGAGCACAGCAGTTTTCCATAAGAATTTTATATCAGCTGTGTTGGCTGGTTCAAAAGGAGGCAGTGTGAGCTTTTCTAATACAAAATTGAGGTCCCACGTAGGTATTGGTGCTCTCCTTGGGGGTCTTATGTTTCTTGCCCCTCTGCGGTACTGCCTTAGCAGTCGATGTGAAAAAATAGGAGGTTCCATATTGTAATGAGCTGAAATGGCAGAGGCATGGATTTTAACAAATGAAAAGGATAGGCCTTTGTCCAGCATCTCAGTTAGGTATTGTAAAATCTGAGGTATATTTGGAACAAGCAGTTCGAGTCCTTGTGCCTGGTTCCAAGCACAGAATCGCTTCCATTTTTCTGCATAAGATTTCCTAGTGCTGGGCCTCCTGGCTTCTAAAATGACATCCATAACAGCTTTAGAGACAGGAGTGGTCTGAGTGGCTAAATTATCTGCCATGCAGCCAGATTTAAGGTTCTGAGTTGACGGTGTAGAATCGGATTGTTTTGTTGAGTCAGAAGATGAGGAATTTGAGGTAAAGGCCAGGCTGGGCATCGAGACAAGCTCTTTAGGATTGGGTGCTGGCGTGGCCAGTCTGGGGCAATCAGGATAATTTGTGGCTTCTTTTGTCTGACTTAGTACCTTGGGAAGAAGAGGCAGTGGAGGGAAGGCATAAACTGTCAGGGTTTTCCAGCTGAATGAAAGAGCATCCACTTTCCATGCTTGTGAGTGATAAGTTCTTGTGCAGAATTTCTGTAGTTGGCAGTTGTGAGGGGAGGCTATAAGATCTATGTCCGGGCGTCCCCATTTCCTTGTTATCATGCTGAAGACCTGTGGATTTAGTTTCCATTCGTGCGGATCCATGAGATTTCTGCTTAGTTTGTCTGCCAGTGTATTTTTCTTTCCTGGCAGGAATTGTGCCTGCAGATGTACTTGATAGGTCAGTGCTGCGCTCCACAGAGTCATGGCTTGCCTGCAGAGGGGGTTAGGAATGTGTGCCCCCTTGTTTATGTACCACATAACTGTGGTGTTGTCCATCTTTAGTAATAGTTGTCCTGGATATAGTAGATCCTTAAAGGCTGTCAGGGCATTCTGTACAGCTAGCATATCTTTTTGATTGATGTGAAGATGCATTTGTTCCTTGGGCCACGTGCCCTGAATACATTTTCCTGCCATATGTGCCCCCCAGGCATAATCCGATGCATCCGTTGTTATTGTCTGCCTGGCAGTGGGTAAGGTGAAGGGCTGTCCCTTGATGTGGTGACAGGCCCTGGACCACCATCGAAACTCCTGTTGTAGACAGGGAATTATAGTCACTATTGTTTCCAGGCTGTGGCAATGCAGAGTCCAAACACTTTTTAGATACCATTGTAGTTTCCTCATATGCAGTCTTGCATATGGAATTAGTAGAATGCAGGAAGCCATGAAGACCAGGACCTGCAGAATTTTTCTTGCAGGGAGCTGGGTTTTTGTTGCCATCATTTGAAAGTAATGAGTCAGTTGCCTTTGCTTATCTGGCGTGAGATAAGCCATCTGGGCAGTTGTATTTAAACTTGCACCCAGGAATATCTCTTGAGAGGGCACTAGTTTTGATTTCTTTTCGTTTACTGTGTACTCTAGGCAAATTAATAATCTTTTTACAAATGCCAGATGCTTTAGTAGAATGTCCTTGCTCTCTGCTTGAATAAGGCAGTCGTCCAAGTAGGGATATATCTGAATTCCTCTGTCTGCAAAATGCAATTACTGGTGCCAGGCATTTTGTGAAGACCCTGTAGATAAGCCAAAGGGCAGTGCAGAGAATTGGTAATGCATTGAGCCAGCTATGAATCTGAGGTATCTTCTGAAAGATTGTCTGATTGGTACATGCAGGTATGCCTCTTTGAGGTCCAAAGTAACTAGCCAAGCCTTCTTGCCCAGCATGGGTAGAAGTTACTGCAATGTTAACATTGTGAATTTTGGAACAGCCAGGAAAGTATTTAGGATAGACAAGTCCGGTAATGGTCTCAAGGCTTTGTCCTTTCTGGGAACCAGGAAGAGTCTTGAATAAAATCCTTGTCCCTGTTCTTGCTGTGGTACTCTTTGAATAGCTCCCATGTCCATGAGAGCAGCAATTTCCTTTTGTGCCTCTGCCCATGGGTTTTGTGGCAGGTCCGGCATACCCTTTGATTTTGAAAGTGTGTGAAAGTGGAACCTGTAACCATGAGAAACTATATTCAGTACCCATTTGTCCTGGGTGATTATGTGCCAACTTTGTGCAAAAAGTGCTAGCTTTCCACCTAGGGGTGCTGCCAAAAGGTAAGTGCTTGGCTTTTGTAGAAGAAATTAATTGGGGACTGTTTCCTATAAGGTTGTGATTTGTCTTCTCCTTTGGGGCTAGAAGCAACCCATTGTTTAGGTCTGTAGGAGCCTTGTGGCTGAGATCTGCCTCTTGGGCGTCTGTATCTGCCTCTTTGTGGCCTGTCCGACACCTGAAAGGACCAATTTTTTGAAGGCCATTTTCTACTAAACCTAGGTGGTTGAACCTGTAAGAAATCCTTTACTGTCTGCATATATTTTGCTTTATCCTCCATTTTCTTTAACACCTTTTCTGCCTTAACACCAAACAGCCCTAATCTGAAGAGGAATCAGAAGAAATAGAAACCTGGTCAGAGGAATCCTAGTCTGTGTCTTGCCTAGGCCTTTTATCAGGAGGGGGATGGGAACCCCTGATCAAAGTAATTAAGTCTTCGGCCATTTCAAGTATCTGTTTCTTTGGCATGGTTGACTGTCCAGGAGAATGCTGTACTTGTTTCTTTGTTTTTAATGCTGTCTTTGACTGTACTCTGGCTGCTGCAGAGGATTTAATAGTAAGCTGCGAAGGTCTGAAAACACCCTCAGAAGCAGATGCCTGCTCAGTGGCTCCGGACCCATCTGAGGGAATATTTTCCGTAGACCCAATACCTTGAGTATCCAGAGGCCTAGGTGTCTCCACGTGGGAGTCGGATACGGCCTGTGGCTCTGAGGTAGCGGGTGTCAGGGGCTGCGAAAGCGCCTCACCGAGAACCGGTGACTGGCCTAGAAGAGGCTTCGTCATCGGTTTTGGATCTCGGATGCCTGTCCTTTTCCTTGTCTTTGCGGTTTTTATGAATTCCGGCCGTCGGTTGTTCCAAAGGCATTATATAGTTAAACCTTCGGCCAAAGTAATGAAATGCAAAATCAAACAGACGTTTAATAGTGCGTTTGTTGAATCTAGCACAAAACCGGCAACTAGTAATGTCGTGGTCAGGGCCTAGGCAAGGAATACAGTAAGAGTGAAAGTCCTTATGAGGTATTTGTTTCCCACAAGAAATACAATTGTTAAACTTTTACTGACATCGGTCTGGAGCAAGAAAAAGTTTCCCCAACAGGGTACTTAGCTTTATTGAAGACTTCGGTTCTGAAACTCTATTTCTAAAATCTCAGGAGTCAGCCGACCAGCACTTGCAAACTGCTTCTGCTTCGGGCACCGCGCGGCAAGAAAGACTGAAGAAAATGGCGTCGGTTGCATCTTTTATACCCCTGGCGTACTAACGTCAGGGAAGAAGCGTCAGCAAAAGACGCTGGACCTAGACTTTGGAACTCGGGCCGACTGCGGGTCGTCTGCCAGCAGAATAACCCAAGTGTAATGACTGCAACAGTGAAACACGATGAACATCAAGCACAGTCTAGGCAAACAATGCCATGCTTGTCAGAATGCATTACTTACTCACCTTGAGTGCCTCTTGTATGGTGACAGACCCTATCTGTACTAAATGACTGTTACATACTGAATTCACAAAAGCCCACTTCTGGAATGGTTGTCTTACCCAAGGTTACTATTACACATTTCTTGGCACTGAATTGCAGGCTGTGACTCTGGTACCAGTTATTAGTTTATATCAGGCCTTCTTAGAGAGCATCTATACCTTTGGGGATTCTACAAATGTGTCTAGTTTGCAATCGCCTGTGAACGTGGTCATCCAGAGAACAGAAGATGCCAAAAATGAACTGCCCCAGCACCAAGCACTTGCTGACTCTGCTAGTGACTGACCTTTTTGCAGACTTCATGAGACTTATCTGTAAGCCAGCTGATGACGTAGGAGTTTACACCTAATCTCAGGAGTTTGTCTACAATGCTCGACTCGGCCTAGGATATAGAATGCCTTGACAGGTCAAGGTAGGCCATATGCACCATTTTGCCCTCATCCATTGCTTTGATGACTTTCTTAAAGTCCACCAGGTTGAGCAAGCATGACTTGCCCTTGACTAAATCATACTGGGTTAGGTCCAGTGTCTGATGGTTTTCAATGGCATTATTGATCATATCCGTGACATTTATTCTATGGCTTTACATACGAGACTAGTCAGACTTAAAAATCAGTAATTATCCAGGTCAGAAAATCTAAAAAATCTAAATGAAAACTCCAGCCAAGCTAGAACTTCCAATGTGTGACCTCCCAAACCTCCTGTAACAGAGGCACATGGGATATATGGAAATGACCCCTATAAACATCAGGTGTTTCAGCTATATGGCGATTCTGATTGCCCATGACTTATACATATGAAGTCGTTTTAATGGACAATTTGTTTTAATTTATTTGGGATGTTTTAATTTGTTATTTGGGATATTTTGCAGTCACCCTAATGATAATGGACACCAGCTGAGTATAACAACCCTGTGTTTCCTATGCTTAGTCAAACACTCTGCTTATGCTATGCTGACGAGGTCATAAGGCCAAAATATGCATATCCATGGCTAGTGGGGTTTGGCTTTATTGGCCTGTAATTGTCCATTAAAACGACTAAAATTAAACGATTAAAATGATAGTTATAGTTGAGGTTACTTCTTGAGAGATATCGAGGGGAGACAACAGACTAAAGTTGGAGCTGACTTTTTCGGCCAGTAGATTTGCTATATTCTCTGACTCAGTATAGATTTGCTATATTCTCTGACTCAGTATAGATAAGTTAATTTACAATTAGTTTAGCATATTGCTGTGTATTGCCTTTGAGGTTGTTGACAGAGCTAAAGAATGCCTTGCGATTGTTCTTAGGCTAGGAGGCTACTTTAACTTCATTAAATTTTGCCAGAGTGTCACATAATAGTAGGTCGTTTGCCTTGGACTAATTCCTTAAAGTTCTAGATCTGGCTAGTGTCCCAGGTTTTATTTCCAAGGAGACAGCTTCATGGTTTACCTGATCTGTGAGGATGTTACACACACACACACACACACACACACACACACACACACACACACACACAGTGTGTGTGTGTGTGTGTGTGTGTGGGGGGGTTGAAACCTTCACCCATGTTCATGAGGGCTAGGTTGAGTATCCTTGCACCCCTAGTGGGCATATAGACTAGTTGGAATATTTGGGAGTTTGGGGTTGTATAGGATTCTCATTTTATACTGGTGTAGCTGAAGTTCACAAATAATATGCATGAATATGGCACTGGATTGAATGGAAAGTTACTCTAGGTTCATTGATGTGTAGTAGGCTAATGGCCATTAGGCCTTTACAAGCCTAGCCATAGGATTAACCTCGAATTGTGCCACCCAACCTTAGTTCACAGTACCTCTGTTAAGTAGAGCCACTGGAGTTATCCCCAGGGTGAATTTTATGTTTCTCATCCACTCATCAAGATTTCTCTTGAAGAGGGTCAGTGAGGTCCTCTGCTTGACATGTATGGGAAGTCTGTTCCATAGCATGGGCAGTCACTGGGTTATGAACCTGCCCCTCCAGTATCTTCTGTTAATTGTGGTAATAAGGTTGAGGTCTCTGGAGCGTGTGGTGTGGAGGGATTGGGATTTCTTTAGATGTAGCATTTCTAACAGAGCTGGGTCAGACATGGCTTTGTAAGTCGACCAGAGATCGCCTCTAAGTAGGCGATATGAGACAGAGAATAGTTAGTTTTTTTTTCATCTGTCCGTATGGGACAAGTGTTTAAGGCCTCAGATCCTCTTTGTGAGGTATGTTTGTAGCCTCTCCAATTGTTGCAGTTGTCTAGTGAGGTACATGCCAAATGGGGCATTGTACTTGATGATTGGCCTAATGAGGGAAGAGTAGAGAGAGACAATGACCTCTTTCTTTCTGGATGCAAATCCCTTAGTAATGAGATGTGCCACATAGAAGGACTTTCTGACCACAGTGGCAATGTGGTGATCAAAAGAGAAGCTGCTGTCAACCTGTAATCTCAGATCTCGTAGTGAGTTATTCTATGATTCCTAAGTGGGGAATGGTATCAAAAGCCTTGGCCAGATCAATGTAGGCTGTATGAACCACCTTGCCTTCATCCACAGCCCTGGTGACTCACTTGAAGTCGACCAAGATGAGCAAGCATGATCTACCCTTCACAAAACCAAACTGTGTGGGATCCAGAGTTTGGAGATTACTTATATCCTTGTTTATTAGGTCCATGATGATGCGTTCTATAGCTTTGCATATCAGACTCGTCAAGCTAATGGGGTGATAGTTCCCAGGGTCTGTATTCACTCCTCCTTTGTGGAGAGGGATGACTGCAGCAGTGCGCCATTCAGTAGGGAGAAGGTGAAGTGGTGTTTTTCTAGTACATTTAATTACCTCACTGCTTACAGACATACAAGCTGGCTCACCAATCCTGGATAGAGGGAGGCAGCTTGGCTCGCTGCTCTGGCTGTTTGTTTGCGAGGTTGTGTATACAAATAAATTTGTTGGTAACCTTACCACAGAAGCCATTTCCACAACTGCAGAAATGGCCAAGTCCCATACAACCAAGTCCTAATGCAGTCCCCCCCCACACACACACACACAAAAGATGTAGGCCCAGAGCACTGAACTGCACCGAACCATACTGCACCCTCCACCAAAAAAGTATAGCTCATGACCTAACATTGCAATATCATCTCCTTTGCCCTATCACAATCATTGCCTTTTGCTTACAGTACAAGGACAGAGTAACTGTTAGACTTTGCTTACAAAGCAGACTGTGGCAGGCCTCAATCTCAGATTTTGGCAGCTAGTCCTACAGACGTCCATTCACACAGGTGCTGGCGTTCAGCACAAAGCATCTATGCCACATCACAACATGCAGATCACTATCCTAGTGGGACTAATATAGTTAACAAAAACTAAATAAATAACATAACACATTATCCCCATGTCCTTTCCACCTCACCTCCAGGCTGGTCAAAAACAGTATGACGCACAAGACACACTCCAAGTGCAGTTAGCTGTTGACAAACTGCCTATTCAAATCATAGTTAGCTACACAATCCCCAATGAATGCTCAGGACACCCACTCCAACTATCTGTACTTACTTGAATCCATCAAGAGTCAATCCTCTACCCTGACCCTGGGTTACTTTAACTACCCAATCATAGTGTGGAAGATCTCTTCTAGCCCAAACACGAACGCCCAGAGATTCCTTGACTTAGTCAATGCCAATGCATCAGATCAGCTGTTTAACACCCCCACAAGAGGTGAAAATATCCTGGACGTGGTACTACCCAACATGAGTAGCCACTGTACTACCCACTACAGTGTCATCCTCCTTGGTAAGATCCGACCATAAAGCGATCACTTTCGAAGTCACCATCTTCCCTGACCGCGCCCCCCCCCCGGCCAGGATCAAGCAAAAAACATTTCCAAAGCTGACTATAACCTCCTGAGTGCAAGTATAAGCAGCTTCACAGCCACCATACCTTCAGATGGAACTAGCACTAATGTCCAAGCCTACACCAAAAAACTATATGATCACCTATATAGCTGCATAGACTCAACAATACCCGACGGAACTAAATCTTCGACAAAGGAAAAAAAATTGCTGTCCAGGACCAAGAAGGAGCAGGTGCAAAGTTGGATGCAATCTCTCCTTTGTGTGAACAAGCAAATAAGGTCACTGGTATAATCCTCTACGGCTAACAAAGTCCAAATTGGCCACATCCACTAAGGACAACCACAAGGCCTTCTTCACGTACGTCCACGATCTCAAAGGGTAACACCAAATCTGTTATGAAATGGTGGTCAAGAACACCAAACACACAAATGTTGTAGATATAGCCAACCTGCTGGCAGACCGGTTGAGTGACAACTTCACCCCCCCCGCCCCTCCTTAAGTAAACCAGGACATTCCCAGCACCTGCCCTCTCCCATCACCAGAGAGCAGTCTTTTATGCTCTCTCAAAGGCAAAGAATGCAGCCTCCATTGGACCAGACAACATCCTTGGCTGTGTCCTACATAAACTCAGGCAAGAGCTCTCAGCATCAGAGACACCCTATTCAACCAAAGCCTGAGCACCAGCTTTGTCCCAGCCAAATGGAGGACAACCACAGTCATTCCTCTGCACAAAGGTGGAGCGTTCACTGACCCAGGCAATTATAGACTCATCAGCCCAACTAGTCTGATCTGCAAGGCCATGGAACGCATTATCATGTACCTTATAAACAAGGGCACTGGCAACCTCCAAACACTTAACTCCACACAGTTTGGTTTTGTCAAAGGGAGATCATGCCTGTTAAACTTGGTTGAATTCTTCGATACAGTCACCAAAGCCATGGATGAGGGGGAAGACTGTGCACACGGCCTACCTTGACCTAGCCAAAATCTTCAACACTATTCCACACTCGGGCATAATAGATAAACTCTCCCAGCTAGGCATAAACCCATATGTTACCAGATGGGTAGCTAACTGGCTCAATGATAGAACCCACTCAGTCAAAATAAAGGGAAGCCACCTCTAGTAGTAGACCTGTAACAAGCAGCGCACCCCAAGGATGGGTCTTGGGGCCTCTCTACTGTTTGGGATATACTTTTCTGAGGTGCAAGCCAAAACCAGTGGTCTGTGGCTGACCAAGTTTGCAGATAACTGCAAGCTGGGCACGGTCTTAAATTCACCTAGTGATGTGAACATCCTCCAAGAGGGTCTTACCCAAACTAATGACTGAATACCAAGAAAAGCATCATTATCCCATTTAGTGAAAATGGCATCCCCACTAATTATCACATTAATTACAACATACTAAGAACGCAATCAGTTGTGAGGGACTTGGGCACCCGGTTTGATAGTAACCTGACTTTTGACCACCACGTTGCCTCCATTGTATGGAAGGCTTTCTATATGGCCCACTGATAAGTAAGGGTATTTCATCCAGGAACAAGGAGGTCATAACATCGCTGTACTCCTCCTTTATCAGACTCATAATTGATACAATGCCGCCTTCGGCATGTACCTTGCCAATCACAAGCAGCAGCTGGAGAGACCACAGAAGTTCCTATCCAGGAAAATCCAAAGCATCAAACACCTATCCTATACAGATAGGCTAAAAGCCCTGTTCCTCTACGCAGTCTCTCACAGGCTACTCAGAGGTGACTTGTGTCTAGCATACAAGGCCATCTCAGACCCAGCCTTGACGGAGTACCTGCATACCCACTCAAGCAATCCGCACGCAAAGTCTCAACCTGGTCTGTGACATTAACAGAACTTGTTGGCAGGACAGATTTGTGTCCCAAAGACTCCCTCATCCATGGAATAGACTCCCTCTCCATGAGAAGCAGTGTACCTCACTAGCCCTCTAAAAAAAAAGGATGATTGGATGGGAAACAGAAAATACAACCCTGGGATCCCACCTGTGTCCCTGCTGGATAGGGGAAACAGGTGATGCCTTTGTGGGAACATGGGGTGAAAATTCATGGCTAGGCCTATAAGGGCCTCCGGGCCAATAGTCTGGTAATGTCCTATGAACCTATGCTGCTCTCAAAGAATTACTGAAGGCTTACCCAGTTTCCAAACTAATGTAAATATTGTACCATTACACTCTGTATACTAGACTGTGCACTTACAGTATAATCCTAACTTGTGTTACTGCTTGCATATCTTGTCTTTTTTGCATATGAAATGTTTTGAATTTCATCTAGGCTGATGCTGAACGAGATCAGCGCTGATCAATGCCAGTATACAAATGTGTGTATTATACAAATTTTATACAAGGCATATAATAAATCAAGCTCTACCCACAACTGCAAACAGATAATAGATTGCCTACAAAATACTAAACAAGGTACCATACAAACAAGCAATAGAGTCACCTCAGTATTACATTGACAGTGAAATGTAATCTGCAAAATAAAATGTACAAAACATTAGGAACACCTAAATTTGACCAATAACAAAACCTGTAGCTGGCACTGGTTTATACAAACACAGCAGAAGTGGCTCAAGTCCATCACCCAACCAGCAAGTCAAAAATTATAGCAAGTGATTAACACACACACTGCTACACTACAGAGACAAAGGGGGTCATATAGGTGCTAATGGAGTTGGAAACAAATAGCAGAAAGCATATGCATATATTTACAAAATTAAAGGCACGGCAGAAATCAAAAGCCTAGCCAGTTAGCATCACTGATGAGGAATACAGTTAAGCCATCACTGTCATGGAATTAAAATGGCACCATTTTAGTACATTTCAATGCTTTGTGAAGAGAGGTTATATAATTAGTTGCCCTGCTTAATGACAGATGATTTTGACTCAGTATTTACTGTACAAAGCCTAAGGAATAAACAATGCATGTGACCCACCGACCAACATGCTACCAACAGTCCCAATGAAATGCTCAACAGTATCAATGCTGCATATGTGCAACTCAAATCATAACTGGAAACACTGCTAGAGAAGTATGAAGAACCTTTAATAACATTTTTAATAACATTTTTTTAATAAAAAAAAATAAAAAAAGAAAGGCAGCATAACCTTCACAGCAGCACAAAGATCTTACTTGACAGGTGAATGTGAAATGGTGCCCTAGGCAAAGGGTTCCATGACACCTAAACCCATGCTTCCCACTGTTCCTCTCCTATACACATTCCACAGTGCCTCCACCCTAGCTCCTCATCATAACTGCCCCATATGATCTAGAATCTTATTTGTTAACCTTTTCTAACATTTTTTGTATTATTTTCCATATGCAGGGATATGAACCTGGATGCCTTTTATGCTTAAAAAAATTACCTTCACTATAAGTAGTGACATAGGAGATTTAAGAAACACCAATGCTGCTATTTTGGAATTAAAAAGGGATAGGAATAAATATTACTACTTATTGTGTTTATGTAAATATATAGGATGTGTTTATAAAGAGGAATGAAAAACCAAAGTGACTGGAATCAGAAACAAAACAAAAGCGGGTTGCATACTGAGTTACAAATGTGTGAAAAATAAATCGGAGAAGATGCATCAACAATGATTTGCTGATTTAATTCAATTACTGCGGACAACATGGATAAATCCTCCAGTTGCAAGAGAAAAATTACTGGAAGCAAATACAGACAACAGTACAATAGGAGTAAATGGCCCAAGACCACATCTCAAATGTTCCTGATTTTGCGGAATGCTCATGAGCTTTTTTAATCTAACTTTGGACCTGTCCCTCATAACTTCTCAGGTAATTAGTGGTGATTACTAGTCAATAATGTGATAGTTTACACTTGCATTACTACCGTTTAGAAAATGTATGTTGACTCAAAATGTCTTATTTTAAGTATCTCATGGTGCTATATACATTTTCTTAAGGCCTTTGTGACACAATCATTTAAAAATCACAAAAAAATGAAGTTAGAAGGTTTGCCAAACAATGGATTACCAATTTTTAAGTGGTAAGGATTCAAATGTGAGGACAGAAAGAATCTATGGCGTAGCAAAAATAAGTGTCCCACAGCAAGTAGGTGGATAGCACAAGGGAACAGTACATGAACTTGAACTTTATCTCCTGCTGTGAGCTATCATTCACAGCAGCAATCAGTTCAAATTACCTTTGCCACTTTGACTGGGAGATGTTTAGGGGGAGGCAAGATGAGTTTAATGACTACAATTCAGGCATAACAAAAGAATGAAAATTGGCCACTTTAGAAAGAAAAATAAACAGGCACTGAGAATACTTTTCTATGCGATTTTCTCGTTTTGTCTTTTAAGTAGTCATTGAAAAGAAGAAATGGTAATTAAACGTGACTGACTAAAAGAAAGCAGGGTATATGTGAAAACACATGTAAAGTCAAGCATTGACAGGAGTCTAGGAGCTATGATGTAATATTTTAAAGCCAAACACTGCACTGTGGGATACCTAGTGGCAGACTAAAAAAAATCAAGATGCCAGTCCCCATGTCGGGCCAGACGAGACAGAGAGAGTGAGTGACAGAGTGCGAGTGAGAGAGAGAGAGAAATTCCAATATCTTTGGACCGTATCTAGAGGAGTAATGCCCAAAACACTGAAGTTTCACTCAACAGGTCCACTGTAGACCTGGCTTCAAGGTTATAAGAGGATATTTCTGGGTTGAGTTTAACAAGAAAAGGAGTGTTAAAGTGCAAGAGTTTAAATAACTGAGAAGCCAGAAAGAGATCAGCCCTGTGTCTAACACAAAGCCATTTGTTCTTCTCTGTTGTCAGATGACCATTTTCTTGTTTGAGAAAAGACAGTGATAGGATCTACATATCTTGAAATGAGTTGGATAGCATTGTCACATTTTGATGGAGAAAAGATATATGGCAGATCAGATGTGAGAGAAGGACCCCTTTACCTATGGAGGACCTGTAGGAAATACAGGACATTTTCCAGTAGCTAGCATTTGGGAAACTGTCCTGCAATCACCATGTATCCACTTATTGCAATAAGTCATTTTTTCAATGGAAAAAGAGGTCACACAGTACCAATTGCCTACCAATATCCTTTCAACCCTGCAGCAGTTGAACTCAGCATTTTATCCTGATGTAAACAGTACATTAATAAGAAGTTATGTACTCACCATAACGTTCCATCTGAGTAGGTAGCTTCATTTGTCTGCAACCTGTGGGTCTTGGATCCGATATCGGATCCGAGCCGGCAACTTGTTTCAAGCTAATGGATCCGAGCTCCCAGCTCCTCCCCTCACCCCACCCATAATCCCCTGCTAACCCTCCATGACCTCAGATCGAGTTTGCCCCTCAATATATACCCAAAATGGGTATCCAACTAATATAGATCCGAAGAAGGCCAGGGGGAAGGAGGGGGGGATGGTTGCAGACAAATGAAGCTACCTACTCAGATGGAACGTTATGGTGAGTACATAACTTCTTAATCTGAAGTACGGAGTTCATTTGTCAGCAACCTGTGGGACAGAGTCCCCAGCTACCTGAACCTTGGGTGGCCATCATGGAAGGATATTGCGAAGCACCGCAGAGCCAAAGGATGCTCTCCCTCTAGAAATCACGTCCAGTTTGTAGTGGTTAATAAAGGTATGAGATGAAGCCCAAGTGGCTGCCGAGCAAATATCATTCAATGGGACTCTAGACTTGAAGGCTGCAGAAGTAGAGATGGAACGAGTGGAATGTGCGCGAACTCCCTCAGGTGTGGGTCTCCCAGAGGCTTGGTACGCTAACAGGATACATTGAGAAATCCAGCGTGATGATACTTTTGATGCTGCTTTCCCCAAATTAAATTTGGCAAAGGATACGAACAGCTGGTCGGATTGTCTATGACCAGCTGTTCTATGAGTATAAAAGTGTAGCTGCCTATGAACATCTAATGAGTGCAGCTTGTACTCTCCTTTATTCTGATAGTTAGGGAAGAAAACCGGTAAATTTATGGATTGATTTATATTGGTTTCTGATGCTATTTTGGGAAGAAAAAAGGGATTGATCCTGAGGTACACTCTGTCCAGGTGAAAGATCAAATAAGGAGGCTTCACAGAAAGAGCTTGAAGCTCCGAAACTCTTTTTGCAGAAGTGATGGCTACAAGGAATGCTGTTTTCCAGGACAATAATTTGAGATCTACTGAAGCAGCGGGTTCAAAAGGTGGAGCAGTCAAGGCTTGAAGAACTAGTGAAAGATCCCACGGTGGTACGGCTTCTTTTATAGGGGGTCTAAGCAAGAAGGTGCCCTTGAGAAAGGTTTTACACAACTTGGCCGACATCAAAGGCCCTGTATCATGTCCCACATGGTAATGTGAGATGGCTGCCAACTGCACTTTGACAGTTGAGCAACTAACGCTTCCTGAAAAAGTTCGGTTAGGAAGTCTAATATGGATGGAAGAGGAGCCGTAAAGGGATCTAGATCATGATGCTCCGCCCAGATGGAAAAACGTTTCCATTTACTGCGGTACACTTTCCTGGTGGAGGGCTTATGCGCTGCCACAAGGATGGCTTTGACAGGTGAAGAGATACCAGGAATCCTAACTAGGAGTGGAACTGGAGCAACCAAGCTGTCAGTTTCAGATTGTCCAGATTTGGGGTCGGTAAGTCCGACGGATGGGAGATTAGATCCGGACTGGGATCCAGAATCCAAGGAGGATTCACTAGGTGAAACCACAGGTAAGGGAACCAAATTTGCCGAGGCCAGAATGGGGCAATGAGGATCATCCTGCTCCCCAACCGCAAGGCTTTCTGTAAGAGTTGCAGCATCAGTGGTAGAGGAGGATAGGCATAAAGTAGACCGGGTGGCCAAGCATGCACCAGAGCATCTCTTGGAGTTTCCCCTGGAGGTGGAATCAGAGCAAAGAAATTGCCGCATTTGGTGTTTGAAGGAGACGCAAAAAAGATCGCAGCAGGGTTGCCCCCATATTCCGAATATCTGCTTCGCTACTAGTGGATTGAGAGACCACTCGTACGGGGTAAGAAGGTTGCAACTGAGTTTGTCTGCTAGGATGTTGGTCCGCCCCGGAATGTGCGTTGCAATCAGAAAGTGGTTGGTGGAGATCGCCCATTCCCACACTCTCATGGCTTCGCGGCATAGAGGGTAAGATCTGGTTCCCCCCTGTTTGTTGATGTAGCAGACAACCGACATATTGTCCGACTGAATTGCAATCGTTCCTATGGGGAGGAGATTCTGAAGTGCTTGCAACGCGTACAGCACCGCTCTCATCTCCAGAACGTTGATATGCAGGGAGGTCTCTGTATCGTTCCACGTGCCTTGGACCGTCCTGCCTGAATAATGCCCCCCCACCCGAGGCAGGAGGCGTCCGTGGTCACCGTGGCGACATGGGGAGAGGTGCAGAAGGGACGGCCCGTATGGAGGACCGAAGCATGGAGCCACCATAATAGAGCCCTCCTGCAATCCTTGCTGATAGCAATGGGGTGGTGAAAAGGAAGAGACAGAAAGGACCATTGCACTAGAAGGGTCCATTGCATTACCCGCATGTTCAGATGGGCACATGGAAGGAGCGTAATCACTGCTGCCATGGAGCCCAGTGCCCTCAGGACCAATTCCGCTGGTGGGGTCTCTGATTGGAGGATAGCCCGCACATGGAGTTGCAAATTCCGAAGTCTTTCGGACGTTAGAAAGGCTCGTAGCTCTCTGGTGTCTATTCTGGCTCCTATGAACTCTATGACTTGTGTCGGGGCCAGAAGAGATTTGTCGGCACTGATGGTGATGCCTAACTGTGGGGCTAGGCGGAGAAAGAAATCTCTGGCTGAGCAAAGTAGATGCCTTGTTGGGGTGGTCAGGAGCCAGTCGTCCAGGTACGGAAAGACCTGTATTCCCTGGAGTCTCAGGTGGGCCGCAATCACTGCTAATACCTTGGTGAACACCCTGGGGGCTGTGGTGAG
Source organism: Protopterus annectens (assembly GCF_019279795.1). NCBI lineage: Eukaryota > Metazoa > Chordata > Ceratodontiformes > Protopteridae > Protopterus > Protopterus annectens. The sequence goes on from NC_056728.1 coordinate 861,163,145, forward strand.
GCCAAAGGGAAGGACCCTGAACTGGTAGTGACTGGCTCCCAGCCGGAAGCGGAGGAACCTCCTGGATCATCTGTCCATTACAATGTGGTAGTACGCATCCTTGATGTCTATAGAGCACATCCAATCGTTCTCCCTTAGAAGGGGGAGAGTAGATTGAAGAGTGACCATTCGGAATTTTTCCTTGGTTACCGACAAGTTCAAGTGGGAAAGGTCTAGAATCGGTCTCAAGTCCCCCGTCTTTTTTGGCACCAAAAAGAACCTGGAGTAGAACCCTAATCCGAGCTGGTCTTCGGGGACGGGCTGGATGGCTCTTTTTCTTAGCAGCTGCTGAATTTCTGCAGCTGTGGCCTCCCTCTGATCGGGTGGTACATCGGGGAGGTTCTTGAATTTGGGGACATGGAGTAATGGTATTTTGTACCCTCTGGATATAATGTGAAGCACCCAGCAGTCTGTCGTGATGGACTCCCATGCCGCTAGGTGCTCTGAGAAGCGCCCCCGACTGCCTCCAGAGTGGAGCAGCCGGGCAACCCTTCAGGGCTGCTGCGTGGGCCGTTCAGAGAAAGGTTCGCTGGACCCAAAGTTTCTCGGAGCCCCTCTGCCCCTGGGGCGGCGTCCTCCCTGTCCTCCTCTGCCACGGAAGGACTGGTTGTCCGGAGCAGGTTGGGAATGTTGTGATTTCTGGAACCACATCTTCTTCTGACCCTTTTGGTTCTTCGAAAAGGACCGCTGGGGAGCAAAGAAGCGGACTCCGACGGCAGACGTCTTCCCGTCTTTCTCGCTCTAGACAAGTGTCTCGCAAACTGTTTTGCCAAACAGGGCAGAACCATCGAAAGGGGCGTTTGAAAAAGACGCTTTAAAAGGCTCCGCAAAGTCACAATGACGGAGCCAGGCCTGATGTCTCATGACTAGGCCTGCTCCGCTAGCCCTAGCCGCTCCCTCGGTGGCGTGGGACAACAGCCGCATAGAGATATTTGAAACTGATCTCAGAGTGGCCATTTGGGTTGAGTACAATTGCTTGTCCTCTGCTGACATGGACTCGGGGGGGGGGGGGGGGCAGCGTATTCTTTGATAAGATCCCCCTGCATCCTGATGACATGTGCCATATAGTTCAGAGACCTTACAGAGAAGGTCGCTGAACTAAAAACTCGCTCCCCTAAGCGGTCCATCGAGCGGGACTCCTTGCTCGGTGGATGGACTGAGGGGCTCTCCTGAGCTAGTTCCCTCTTCGTGGCTGCCGCCGTCAACATGGCATCTATGGGGGGGCCCTTGCTCCAGTGCGACCGGTCTGAGGGGGGACTTAGTATTCTGTCCGGGCGTTTTGGTATTGGCTCCACGGTGTCCGGATCCTTCCATGGCCTGGTGGTAATAAGGTCCACCAAGGGGTCGGCCGGAGGGGACACCCAAGAGGTAGACGGGCCTGCTTTGAACGCCTCCAGAAACACGGATTCGTCGGAGGAAGACTTGGGGGCAGACCATCCACCTCTGATCCTCAGCATCTCCATGATGTCTCCAAAGGAGACATCCTCAGGGGGTGATCTTGGGGAGCCTTCCCCTTCCTCCAAGTCCATGTCCTCAGTTAAGGATTCAGGGGAGTCCACGTGCCTCCTCTAGCACTTATGCTTGTGCGGCACTTCCTCGGGGGGGGCTGTCTGAGGAGGCCTCGCCAGCAACATCCTGTTCCAATGGAACCATCTGGGACACTGAAGCAGGCGGTCCCTTTGGCCGGGTGATGGAAGCCTGGCCCAGCAGAGAGGGAGTGCAGGGAGGAGCCGAGACAAGGGCCAGGGGTCCAGATACTCTCAACAGAGCCCTCTCCACAACATCGAAAGCCGAGGGGGAACCACTCTCTCTGGGCTCTGAGAGTCTGCTCCCACTCGGATCCGATGAAAGGATCGGAACCGGCGCCGAGACCATCGGATCCGAAGGACCAGTGCGCTCCGACCTGGACGGAGCCAAAGGCACACTGAGTCCCTCGGATCCGAAGCTCAGGCCACGGCTCCGAGAGGTCGGATCCGACAGGCTTGAGGGCAGGGTCAGATCCAAAGTACTATCGGTGCTGACCCAACCCCGGCTCCAACGCTGCTCAGCTCCGAACGCTCTGAACCCAGGTAGCGGGTCGGAGAAGGAGCAATAGGATGGAAAAAAGGTGTAGAGCTCCCCCCCCCCCCCTTCGGGGGGGGGGAGGCAAGAGCATTCCCATCTGCAGCTGGGCCTGGATGAACCTTCGCATCATCCAGTCCAAGTCTGCATCGGACATACTGAAAGTCAATCTCGAAGAGGTCAACGAGGCAGGCCTGGAATGCCGCCTCGATGACCTCAATGGAGATCGGGCCTCCTCCTCCTCGGGCCCTGGGGAGAAACAAGGGGATCGGAGCCGAGGAGGAGGAGACCTAGAAGCAGTGGAGGGAGAAGCCCGCTTAGCTTGAGGGGCCGAAGCGGAGGTCTCGGCCCGCCGCTTGTGGTGCTTCTCCCTCCGTTTCTCCCTCCTGGCCTCCCTGTCCTCTGGCACTTTAGCGGGAGTTTGAGTCCCGGCCGGAGGAAGGGGGGCAGGAATGGCAGCAACCACAGCCTGTGGTGGAGCCACGGGAGCAGCGGAGGCCGGAGCCGAGTCCGGGGGTAAAAGTCCTGCCAAGACCAGCTTCGACCTCCACTCTTTCAGTGCCCTGGGGTTGAACGCTGCACAAATGGTACAGCCTGAGGTGAGGTGTTCAACCCCAAGGCACCGAACGCACCGAGTGTGGCCATCAGCCAGGGGGAGCTTATGGCCACACTCGGTACATTTAGAAAAAATGGCTTTTGGGGCCTCAGCCATACTTAAAAGAAAAAGTAGTGTTACACACACACACACAGGCCCCAAAACACAACACACACACTCTCCAACGACCAGTGAAGGGAGGGAAAAATAGGAAATCCTCAAATGTGAAGAGTGAAGGAAATGAAAAATCCCACAATAAATCAGAATCAGAATAAGAACATCAGAGGAAACTTAAGCAGGGAAACACTTGAAAACTCTCCAAAACTCCTTCTGAAGCCTGTAGTTGTTCCCCTCTGTTGGGCACTAGGCCTCCAATCAGGGCCTCTTATCAGGTGGCCATATGGAGCCTCTATCAGGTAATCAAATCTTCAGCCATTTTAAGGGGATGTTTCAGAGAAGCAGAGCAAAATGCTGAGAGAAGCCCTGACAGAAGAGGAGCATGGCCTTCCTCTAAAAGAGGCTCTGGAAACAGAAGGAGAGGCCTAACTAGAAGAACCTCTGCCTGAGAACAGTTACCTGAAGCCCCTCAGCCTGGCTACTTCCTGGGGGAGGCACATCCTGTACTCTGCTAAAACCCTCTGGGGCTCAGGAAAGCTCCTGGCAAAACCTCTAGCTCCCTGAGCCCTCTAAAGAGACCGGCGTCTGTTTTGTCCTCACCCCTAGAACTAGACTTCACTGTTTTTGGCTTGCATGATAGTATGAAATCTCGGCTTCCCAAACACTAACCTAGCACAATCAAGCCTCCTCTTAAACTAACCCTGCTTCAATCAAGCAGCCTCTTATTAGTGCGCTTGTGGAAATCTGCTAAAAAGGCAACGGCAACATACGGAGTACTCAGGCCCCCTAAAGGTATACTGGCCCAAGAAATACAGTTATTCACTTTTTCTGACATACAAAATATCCTTGGGCTGAAATCCCGGTAAAATAATATACAGTAAAAAAAAAGTTCTATATTCTACTCTGTGTTATATAACCGCTCGAAAAAACTGAAACGCCAACCTGCACAAAAATCTCATTGCTTTCATAGCCTCATAAGTGTACAAAAAGATCGACCATCAAATGGGGAACTGGCGTGGGCATGCGCACGTACCCCCTGACGGCGTCGGTGCAAGAAGCCGCCATGACCGGCGATCTCTCTGGTCTGGGACGACTGACATTGCGGATACCTACTCTGTCGGTCTGCAGCAAGGGAAGACGAAGAACATCTACTTAAAAGAAAAATATTTTTACTCTACAGGGAACCTAACACTTACACACTTATTTTTGTGAAAAAAGAAGAAAGTTGACAGAAAATCACACTTAACTGACAATTACTAGTCGAGCTCACAGGAATCCAGCTATCCACAAGCACGGCAAACTAGATCTGAGGTCATGGAGGGTTAGCAGGGGATTATGGGTGAGGGGAGGAGCTAGGAGCTCGGATCCATTAGCTTGAAACAAGTTGCCGGCTCGGATCCGATATCGGATCCAAGACTCACAGGTTGCTGACAAATGAACTCCCTACTTCAGATCAATTCTTGCCACCATGCCAGTGAGTGCTGCCACTGCAGAGGTCATTCAGTGCCTTACAACACATTAAAACTTGACTATGAAACACGAGTGATGTACGTTTATAAATGGGTTGGCCTTAATACACATACATGACAGTGATGTTGATATCACTGAAGTGCTGAAAATTTTGATCCCTGTAATAATCATCAAATTATAGTCTGTCCTAGGTGATGCCTACATCAGGATAATGGCAGCTGGATACTCATGGCTGTCTTGCCTGCACTGACTCAATCCTCTGAATGGCTGGCCTTCTCTTGGACTTGATTTTGGGCCACTTGCTGCAAATGGTTTAAGCTGCTATTGTTGAATGGCTCCAAAATCAAAGCAGCTAGTAGCCCAGAACAACTGGCTTCTCCTTGGATTGGATTTTGGACTGCTTACTGCAAATGGTTAAGGCTGCTATTGGTACATGTGGTGTGGGGTGAGGTGGGTGAGTTAATGGGTAAGTGGGTGGTGAGTGGCAAGTGAATGAACCTCTGCGGGACTGGCTACCTTGATGTGGTACAGGGCTTCTTGCAATATTTCACTGCTGATAAATGCCACTTAAAAGTGACTGTGGACATCTCTGAAGACTCATTTTGGGTGGAACAATGTGGACGCATTGAAGGTGGGGGTAGTTTGGATGCATTGGGGAGTGGGGCACCATCGACACAGGAGAGGGAGCAGCAGAGTACAAACTGAAAAATCCTGTTTACACCCCTGCTGTCTACTTTGAAAATGTTTACTACAGCACTGCAACACAGAGGCAGTACAGAGGGTGAGAGCAGGTGGTCTTCCACATACTCAGCACGTCAGGCTCGGATTTCCTGTACTATCCCCTCCTCCCCTCCTCTCAGCAGGGTCTGCAATGCTTGATGTCTGGCTATATTGTTTTCAGTGTTTAGTGGGCAAAAGCACTCGCCTGATGGTCAAGCCCTGCAGCTTGTGATAATGACTAGCTTCCATCACCAGGCAGTCAATAAGTCTAGCTGCCACGCTGGGCCAAGATGCCCAACTGATGCAGGCTGCTCAATCCCACGCCCCCTGCTGGCTTTCCCAATGGGGTCACTTGGACTAATTGAGCTGCAATCAAAGATATTTATCCCTCAAAGCCATGAGGACACTGTACTATTACCCCCCCCCCCCCATTTCCACTACACCTTTGCTGGATAGCTTGAAAGCTCCAACACCAATCTAACACTCTCTTAGTATGCAAGAACAGAAAAGACTGGAGTAGCAGCACTGTCTGATGGTACTTTTGCATTCATAAAGCAGGTGTTAATTGAAAAGATCCCAGATAAATCAGCAGAGCTCAACTGAAGTGACTTGAAATGAAGCGCACAGCAACAACAATGGAGATTAAAAGAATTCTAAACCTCATACAAATGCAAGAGAAATGTTGGCTACTTTAGGAGCAATTCTACAATCCAATATGCTATCTCATCAGCAGACATTATGAAAGCACTGGTGTGGTGCAAAACATTTACTGCACTGCTCATGTGCTATACTAATTTTCCCACATGTTTGTCAGTGCAGGGGCTGGCAATTGTGATTTAAGCTCAACAAAATTCAAAGCCTTGTTTCTACCTTTTTTAAATAGGCCGCAGAACTCAAAAGCAGTTACAGACTACAACCCACACAATTCTCTCACTCACTCTCTCCAGCTGGCATCAGCTTTATCTGAGCAGCTATAGGTTGCATTTTTACGCACTTCCAACCCTAGAAATGAGGGGAAGGCACTAACTACAGCAGGCGTGGGATGCTATCTGCAAAATGATGGAAGTGAAAAACGGAGGGAAAAAAAATCACGTTTTTCTTTGCTTAATATGGTGGTGTTTTTATTTCAGACTACCATCAGCTATAATCTCCAGATCACTAAATATTAAGTCAGGTGTGTTAAAAAAACTCCTCATCACAAGCACTGAATTCTGTGTTTTTATACGTAAATATTTTGTTATAGTCTTGCATATGAAAGTCATGACTCAAACATAAACTGCCTTCAAAAGAATTAAAATACTTCCAAGTGAATATAGCAAATGTTTAAATATACTAGACAACAGCATATCAAAAATCAAAAGCAGCAAACATTTTCAAATCACTTGGGGTGGAAGCTGTTGGTTCATGAAACTTCCCAGAATAATTACTAGTGCTGAACTGGGAAGCTGGTCTATAATAAATGTTGCAGAGAAAGACATAATCCAATTGCTATAGGTGCAATTAAGTGACAGCTTCTAGATCTAATGAGTAAATGTAACAGAATCAAATACAATGTTCTTTTGAAAGAGAATACGAAAATGAAGATAGCCCATAACCTCAAACATACTTAACCTCAAACATACTTAAAAAGTCTAGTGCCTGAGGTGGAGATGCTATTAACCTCAGATTACTTGCAATCAGAATCATATTTAGATCTGTTGTCCTGTGCAGATTAAAAAAAATAAATTTCTCCACTCCTGTACCTCTAGCAAGCTGCTTACTAAAACCTGCTACAATTACTACATACTCACTTCACAGACTAAGCACTTCAAACTCTGACAACATTTATGAAGTGCAACATTTTCACAATTACCACTAATACAGTATTGCACCATCAGCACCTGCACCTTGACAGCTCGCACATGGTGCAGCTGTTCCCTTTTAACCCAATCTAGTTACTGCCCTGCTTCCAGTAACAGCTACCTAAAGTATGCAATCAATCAACTAATGGTTAGCTGTCTAAAATTCTCAAACCACAAAAACTACAGATAGACTAGTAACAAATACCAAGGATATACTCTTAACAGAGCAAATGAAGTTATGTCTTACCATAGCGTTCCATCTGTTTTGTTGATCCTCGTTCAGTCATTACGCATGGGTATCTGTTCCGAGCTCGGAACCAAGCCAGCCATTTTCCAAGCTCGCGTCCGCTTCAAACTCTCGAGCTAAACTCTTACCCACAATCCCACTCTCCCTGTTACCTCAGATTGAGTTTGCAAGTCAAAGAAGGTAGAGAGGCTACCTCTGGTCAAATAACCTAAGAGAACCGGATGATAAGATCCACTAGAAACCACAGGAGGGGGAAGGAGGGAGGGTCATTATGACTGAACAAGGATCAACAATACAGATGGAACGTTATGGTAAGACATAACTTCTTTATCTGATATTGTTAATTCTCGTTCATTCCTTATGCATGGGACAGAGTCCCCAGCTACCTCTAGTCCTGGGAGGCTCTCATGGAAGGACATTCCTGAGCACCATAGAACCGAAATATGCTCTTCCCCTGGAGGCCAAGTCCAATTTGTAATGATTGATAAAGGTATGAGGCGTAGCCCAAGTTGCAGCTGCACAGATGTCATGTAAAGAAGCTCTGGCATGGAAGGCAGCAGAAGTTGCCACCGACCTTGTTGAATGAGCTTTCATGGTAGTAGGCAACGAGACATTACATTGTGTGTAAATAAAGGTCACACAGTCCTTCAACCATCTAGCTAATGTGACCTTAGCAACAGCAGATCCTAATCTAGGTCCAGAAAAGGCCAAAAATAACTGGTCAGATTTACGAAAAGGTTTAGTCCTGTTTAATTAAAAACTGATTTGCCTGGGTATATCTAGGGTATGTAGGCAATACTCTCCTCTGTTTGAATGATTGGGAAAGAAAACTGGCAATTCAATGGCTTGATTAATGGACATTTCAGAGATCACTTTTGGCAGAAATGACGGATTAGTTCTCAGAGACACTATCTCTATGAAAAATCAAGTATGGACTCTTGATACATAAAGCTTGAAACTCAAAAATACGTCTGGCGGAAGTAATGGCGACGAAAAACAAGGTTTTCCATGACAAATACTGGAGGTCGCAAGAAGAGGCTGGTTCGAAAGGTGACATTGTCAGAGCTCGTAGAACTAATGATAAATCCCATGGTTGAATAGGTTCTCTAAAAAGTGGCTTCAGATGATTCACACCTTTTATGAAGGTCTTGCACAATTTATGGGACATGACTGGAATCTTGGACACATTCATGAAAATTAGAAATTGTAGCCAAATGAACTCTAATGGTAGAGGCAGACAGACCCGATTGAAAAAGAGGTCGGCCAGATAGTCTAGTATTAATCGACACTGGTGCTGAAAAGGGGTCTACTTGTTTATCTTTCAGCCAACAGGTAAATCTTTTCCACTTGCTCAGATAAGTAATTCTAGTGGAAGACTTATGAGAATATCACATACTGGTAAAGAAAGATCATTCTGCCTGGCAATCAACGGAATTGGAGTAGCCAAGCCGTGAGCTTCAGGCTAAGTTGGGATGAATCAGGGTCTGTGGATGTGAGATCAACTCCGGGTTTGGATGGAGAATCCATGGTCGAGTTGCTGCATTTGTAGTTGGTTGGGGATGCAAAGAGGTCGCAGCAAGGACTGCTCCAGCGGTGGAAGATCTCCGCCGCTATCAAGGGATTCAGGGACCATTCGCGAGGTTAAAGAATGCACCTACGGAGTCTTGTCTGCTATCATGTTGGAACTCCCGGGAATGTGCGTTGCTAGAAGAAAACGGTTGGTAGCCATCGCCCATTGCCATATCCTCATGGCCTCTCGACAAAGGGGGTAAGATTTGCCATATCCTCATGGCCTCTCGACAAAGGGGGTAAGATTTGGTTCCACCTTGCTTGTTGATGTACCAGACCACCACCATGTTTGTCTGATTGAATCGCAATTGTCCCAGATGGCAGCAGGGGATAGAATGCTTGCAACCCCAGAAGCACCGCCCTCAGCTCTAGAACATTTATATGCAGATGGGCCTCCAGTTCGGACCAAGTGCCTTGGACTGTCTGTCTGACATAGCCCCCCACCCCATCAGGAAGGCGTCCGTGGTCACTGCGGACTTGGGTTGCTGGGGGGAGAAGGGGCGAGACCATTGTGAGATTGTGTGTCATCCACCAATTTAAATCCTGTTTGCACCTGTGGGTTACTCGAATCCTGGCTGAAAAAGGATGCTGAAAAAGATACCTTTGGGTGAGCAGTAGCCATTGTATGTGAAACCTGGCCAGGGGAACAATGGTGATGGACGTTGCCATGGAACCCAACAGCTGTAGACCAGAGTGAGCCGTGGATTTTTCCTTTGCAATTATTGGAATTAGTTGTTTTATTCTTAGAATTCTGTGCTCTGGAATAGTAGCTCTGCAGTTTTTTTTTGTGTCCAAGATAACTGCGGTGAGATTGGATTTTTTCCAGTTTATGGTTATGCCTAGCCTTTGAGCAGCGAGGAGAGAGTATGCCAGGGCTTTTTCCAGTAGATGTCTGGTGGGGGCGGAAATGAGCCAGTCTAGGTATGGAAACACCTGGAATCCTTGAAGTCGCAAGTGGGCTGTGACAACTGCCATGCACTTTGTGAACACTCTGGGGGCTGTAGAGAGTCCAAAGGGCAGTACTCTGAACTGGTAGTGACTGGCTCCCGCACAGAAATCTTCTTGATGGCCTGTCTACCTTTATGTGGTAGTATGCATCTTGAAGATCTATAGAGCACATCCAATCGTCTTTTTTCCAAAAGTGGGAGGACAGACTGTATTCTGATCATCTGGAATTTTTGTACTCGCAAACTTGTTCAATACACTGAGATCCAAAATTGGTCTCCAGTCCCCGGTTTTCCTAGGCACCAAAAATAGCCTTGAGTAGAATCCGGATCCTATCTGGTCTGGAAGGACTATTTGGATGACTCTCTTTCTTAGCAGCTTTTCTATCTCTAGTGCTGCTTCTTCCCTTTGACTGGGTGGAACGTCGGGAGATTTTTTGAAGGGATGGGACAAAGATCAAAGGGGATATAATAACCTCTAGTTATAATCCTTCGTACCCAAGAATCGGTGGTGATGGTTAGCCAGGCAGAAGGGTACAAGGAGAAACGTCCCCTAACCACCTCCAGAGGAAAGCAGTTGGGCCACTCTACAGAAGCGCTGGTAAGATTGACCAGGGAAAGAATCCCTGGAACCCTGGTTACGCGGACCCCCCTCTGCCCCGAAAGGAGCGTCTTTCCCTGCGAGTTTCCCCCTCTGCCTCTGGGGGAGAACTCGGCCTGTGTGTCACGGAAAGGACCCTGAGATTTCTTGAACCATATCTTCCCACTCTTTTGGTTTCGGGAGAAAGCACGTTGAGGGGAAGAATAATGGACACCTACGGCAGAAAAGGTCTTACCATCCTGTTCACATCTGGCCAGTGTGCGTTTAACTTTGGGCCCAAACAACGAGGAGGCCTCAATGGGGTCATTAAGAAAGGAAGACTTAAAGGGTTCCGCAAAGTTGCACAAGCGCATCCAGGCGTGTTGTCTCAAGACCGCAGCTGAACCCGCTGCTCCTTCTGATGCGTGAGATATCAATCGCATAGAGGAGTTAGATATAAATTCAATGGTGGCCAGCTGAGAGGCCACTTTGTCACGGGCCTCAGACATGGCAACAGCCAAGGTTTCAGGCTCAGAAACCAGATCCCTCTGAAGCCTGGTAAAATGTGCTATATAAATCAGGGACCTGATAGCACAGGTCGCTAAAGCGAAGGTGCGCTTCCCTATCCTGTCCAGGGCCCGGGACTCTGTTAGGCGGATGGACAGTCTGGCTTTCTTCCAGATGCTTTTTTGTTGCAGCCGCCACCACCAAAGCATCCACCAGAAGACCTATGGACCAATGGGGGATCCGAAGCAGGAGGGGACAAGATCTTAACTGGCCTCCGAGGAACAGCTTCAACGGTATCAGGAGCCTCCCAAGCACGCTGCACGATGAGCCAGACAAGTTCATTGGCAGGTGGAGTAACCCAGGCGGTAGGGGGCCGGGCGCAAAAGGTCTGCAGGAACACAGATTCCTCAGAGGTCGGATTAGAGGACTGCCAGTCACCTCTCTGTTTCAGGATTTTGAGGACATCACCAAAGGATACCTCAGAGGGTAACCGAGGGGATCCTTCTCCCTCATCGAAATCTGTGTCTTCGGTGAGGGACACCTCTGTGGAGTCCATGTGCTTCCTCTTACACAAACTTTTCTGGTGGACCTCCTCAGTGGGAGAAGCTGGAGAAGACAGCGGAAAAGGGGATTCCTGAGGGAATATGTCCTGCAGCCCCCTGCACCCTGTGTTCGCTAGGTGTGACTTGTGAAACCAGTGTACTAGTGGAGGGCGGAGGTATAGACAGTCCGGAATCATCAGCAGCAGTGAAAGCCTTCTCCATCAGTTGGAAGGCTGGTCCACCCGAAGAGGAGTGCATGTCTAGGACAGGGGTCACCACTCCCCTAAGTGGCTCAACCTGTCGACCCAGAGTCCCTGGATGGCTGTGGAGCAGCAACCTATGCGTGTCACAACTGACATCCTGGGTCGTAGCAAAACTTTCCTGCCATGAAGGCAACAGCGGTTCCTTAGTGAGATCCATAAAGGGAACTGCAGATGGGGAAGACTGTGCTATATCCATGGACTTCAAAGGCAATGAAGGAGGAGAATAAGAAGGGGTCTTTGGAGATGGGTGATCACCTCCCAAGGAAGGATAGTTCCTGAGGGGAGTGATACCTCTGGCTAAGAGTACCTGGTCCACAAGATGCAACACATGTTCGGAAAGGCTTCTAGTGGACCTCACGAAGACTGAGGGAGAAACAGGCCTGTCCACAGAAGAGGCAGATTCGGTACCCCTCTCATCTGACCACACCGATGACAACGGTGCCAAGAGAGACTGGACTACTACTGTCTGCATCGAAGAAGTCATCAGTGCAGAGGTCATGGTCTGCACCGACACAGGGATCGGTGCTGAAGTAGTTGTCGGTGCAAAAGCTGAAACCGACAAAACTGGAGTCAACAATAAAGGCGTCGGTTCCGAGAAAGATCTCGGAGCCGACACAGTCAAGGTCTGCACCGACTGAACGGTCGGTGCCGATACAGTGGTAATGGTCTGAACCAAGGAACCCCTCAGTGCCGATATATAGAAGGCTGCAGGAGAAGTCGGAGCAGAAATCACTAATGGAGCCGAAGACCTCGGTGCTGAAGGTCTAGGCACCGAAAGCACTGGGGCTGACAGAGAGCTCCGGAGCTGAAACTTTAGCCTTTTTAGGTTTTGGTTGGTGGGAGTCTCCAGTCAGGGATGAAGGCAAAGATTTAGCCTTAGTAGGAACATCCAAAGTTTTTTTATGGACTCTAGAAGGGGTTGAGGCCTCCGACCCAGAAATAGCCTCTGAAAAGATTTTAGAAGTCCCTTCAGTAACAGCTTGTTTTTCCTTTCCAACAAGGTTCTATTAGAAAAGTTCTCACAAATAGAACAGGGTGGGTCAACAGACAAATGGGAAGCTCTCAAACAATAAACACACAAAGAGTGTACATCAGAAGTAGGCAGTTTGTGTCCACAATCAGAACACCGCTTAAACCCTGGACTACCTTTCTTATCTGCCATGACAGCAAAACAATTAATAGAGAAGGTACCAGCAATGGTACAAGAGAGTACCCGAAAATATGAGAGAAAAGGGAAAAGGATTACCAACGATGGTAAAGAAAGAATACCTCACGGTAAAAGTGGTAAAGAAAGAAGCAGAAAAACCTGAAGAAATTATTAACGCTAGATGCGATAGGGTAAGAGACAATAAAATATGAACTTTCCTGACAGAAAAGTAATCTGTAAAACTATTAAACAATTGAATGTACTTAGCTCAAGAGAAGTAGCTTGTGACGACCGAATGGCAATGCGGCAAATGAAATCTGAGGTAACAGGGAGAGGGGGATTGTGGGTAAGAGTTTAGCTTGAGAGTTTGAAGCTGACGTGAGCTTGGAAAATGGCCGGCTCGGTTCCGAGCTCGGAACCAATACCCATGCATAAGGAATGAACAAGGATTAACAATATCAGATCTAGTGTTTCACACAACAGGCTTGTATCCATGTTTAAGAGCAACTTGAAGAATATTCTTAAATGAAAACAACGTTATTTAACACTATATTAAATTATATGGCATTTCCTTAATTATATGGAGATTAGTCTCCCAAGTTAATAAAACAGAGTACCTGGTGTTTTGGACAAGTGTGAGGAAGGTGAAAAAAGGCAAAACACAAAAAGCGGCTACAGTGCCTACACTGGAAAGAAAGGCTAGCAATTAGAATAAAAGTTAGGGCCTACAAGAGGTGGAAAGGAAGGTGAAGGAGGCACACTACAAGGAGGACAGCAAAGAGATGCTAATGGCTAAAGTTAAAAGTGAGTTGGCAGAAGGGATCAAGAAGGAAAGGAATGCATCTTTTATGCACATAGCAAAAAGATGGAGGGCAGGGACATAACTAGCCAGATTAAGCAAAGATGGGAGGGACAATACAGAAGACTGGAAAAAAGATGCACTGAATGAATAGTCTGCCTCTGTCTTCATAAAAAAATGGAAAGGGAAGCTGCTACGGTAGGATAGAGGTGAAGCAGAATGGAGAGAAAAGTGGAGGACACACCTGGATAGAAAATGAGAATGTTCAGAGGGATTGTACAGTTGTGCAAGTAAATTTACCATAACATTAGATGTTCAAATGATCACTGCTTCAGTAACCTTACTGATACAAAATACAACAACTGGACAGCTTCCAAAGCCAAGGTCATCCTCCAGACACCCAAACCATTAACTATTCGAAACACAGCTGAAGAAAGAGTGGTTAGGGTACCAAATCCTTTAGACCTTTCATGAGAACTGAGACAGGGAGGGAGGGGAGGAGGATAGAGCCCTGAAAGAGGTCAATGCTAAGAAAATAAAAAAAATAAAACTTTCTCACCTTGGCAAAAAACATAGAAAAATAAGGGAATGGATATAGGGAGCAGCTAGTGCAGCAGTGAAAATTTGAACATCTGCTGTTGTGGTAAGTTTACTTACACGACTATTCCATGTTCATCATATTGATCATTGCTGCAGTACCTTAGTTATATGGGTAGATTATCATATAATAAAATGACTGGGAGGAGGAAGGATGATGGTCCAGGAGCCCCTGAAGAATGGCCCTTGCAAAGCCTGTCCTAGACATGGAGAATTAATCTAATTTGTAGTGCTTTGTAAAAGGCACATACAAGGAACCATGTTTTTTGCTTCTAGAATTCAACACTTTCCAAAAAGCTACAGATCTGGTGTGGTGAACATTAACAAAAATACAAACCTGGGACTATGGAAACGCCTAAAAGTTAACTTTATTCCAACAAAGTTAATGGGTGTCTGGAGGATGACCTTAGCTATGGTAGGATAGAGGTGAAGCAGAATGGAGACACAACTATCTTAGTAGCTCTCCACTTTATATACTTCACACAGTACAATTCATATATATTCCTATATTTTTAGTGACTTATGTACTTATGAATATGATATCATGATGTAGTTCAATGTATTTATTTTTCATAATTATTTTAAGGTTTTAACATGCTGAATTGTAATGCTGTTGCTTTAAATCAGACTTGGGCTGTGTCACATGACTGTATGAAGTTTATAAAATGGAGAGCTGCTAAGATACTTTGAAGCACTGAGAAAGGGTTTGTGCCAACCTGAAAGCTTTGCTGCATTTTACTTTGTTGGAATAAGGTTTACTTTTAGGTATTTCCATAGTCTGAGGTTTGTTTTTCTGTTATTCAAGTACTTCTTATCCACGGACTTTGTTTACCGCAGTGCTGGTACTTTTTTATAGTGTTATAGTATACAGTGAACTTTGCCCCTGCCTGGAATTGCCTTATTGTGGCGCGTAGAACAAAAGGTAGTAGTAACATGAGACAACCAAACTGGATATGGTCTGCTTTGATACAGGTTATCCTTTCTTCCTACGTTTACAAGAAATGAACTGTGTAGAGTTAGTTTCTGAAAGTTTTACTTCCATCAAGATATCATCAAAGTTGTCTATAGACATCCAGAGTAGGGAGGAACCTTCCACCAAAATGTTTAGGGACTAGAAAGACAGGGACATGCATAGCTTAGCACAAAGTAAAATTCAGATACCATTTTAGGCATAAGTGAATTATTAATTCTTAAGAAAATCTTACCTGTGTGAAAGAAATGGTTGAGCTATCATAAGAGCCTACAACTCTATTAAATACTCTTCTTGCAGAAATCAGAGCAAGCAACAAAACTGTTTCTATCCAAAGAACCTCAAATTAGCATGATGAACTATTTCACATGGATTTTACAAGATGAGCCTAAGGAGCAGCTACATGTTTTCTTGGAGGCTTAGTCTGCCACATCCTTTTCAAATCATTGAAATTACACAGAAAGAGGTGGATCCATGGGCAGACATGCTAAAATGGCGGATAAGTGTACTTTGATGGAGGAGTAAGAAAGGTCAGAGGACAGTAATTCACACAAATATTGCAGAACCAGATAAACACTTGCCTTTAAGAGGTCCTGGTTCTTCTCTTTTCACCATCTAAAACTTATTTGACATTTGCCTATATATGATTTCCTAGTAGCATGTTTTCTTGCCTCTAACACTGGCTGCACACACTCAGAAAACAGGTGCCTAAAAGGCATTAAGACTATGGCATCCAAACAGTTACATAGAGTGTTGATTATCTGAACATCAGTTATCCGAACTCAGCCTTCCCAAGATTTGCATCTGTGAGTCTTTCCTACTGCGTGGAATTTAACGTTCATTGCCGCTTCCACTTCACAGAAACGTCTACAACAAGTAAGTGTGTGTGTATGTATAAAATGCCATAATTGGGGATAACTGGTGGTTAGTGTTACTTTGCATTCAAGGAAGTCTTGTAGTGTGACTTGTTTTATTGCGCTGAAAGCATAACTTACAGGAGATATGCTTGGGTGGGTAAGGCTGCCAATTTTCAGTAGGTCACAAATTATGTCTGTATTCCACAGTCACTGGGGATACTGTATTCTTCTAGTGCTGATTCTATCGGTTCCTGTAACATTTCAGTCTGTATCACAGGACGAGCTGTAGAGAAGTAAAACAGAATTGCTTATCATATGGTACAGGATTTATAGTTGGGTTCATGTGACATTACTTGTGGGTTCAGCATGCTGTTTGTAAAGGTAGATCTGCTGCATGCTGTTACAAATGGGTGATGGATGGTGAAGTCTAAAACTAAGTGCTTGAATTACTGTTTTTAAATGCAGAACACATACCACTTGAGGTCATATGACACAAATTCATGAATTAAAATTGTGTGCAGTATATGAAATGCCAATAACTCGGAAGACAAAATGTGTAATATTTAGAAAGGCATTTGGAGAAATACGGTGTTTTTATACCAGTTTGTGCATTTATTTTGACTGTTTAGAAACTAAGGTACTGAAAGAAAGTGAAGTTAGCTGGGCAAACTGTTGGCCCAGGCCAAGACTATTCCAAAGAAGTGGTATTCTTTGTGATATTTACCTCTCCAATGGGTCTACTTGAGTAGACCAAAATTCCATTAAATCAAATTTTACTTAACCAAGACGACAATATCGAAAACTTAGTTTACCAAACATTAACATCACTGGAATTTTGATCCCAGAAAGGAGGCAGATGGCTAACATAGGGAAATTTGCCCTTTTTCCCACTATAGTGCAATCGCAGAGATGGCATATTTAGGTCGAGAGAGTGTGGGGGCACAGCCCCCATATTAGGTGTGTGGGGCCAAGACCCCCACTTGGGTGGGTTTGTCATGCATCAGTGTTTTTGTTTTATTTTTTATAAAAGAAACAATAAAGACCACCAACGAACTCCACACAAGACCGTTAAACAAAAATATTAAACAAATTGTCAAACCACGTTTTAATTTAAATGCTAAAAACACACAGGGTAAGCGCTTTCATTCTTTACATAGAGCTTCATCAGACCTAACTACATGTAATCACTGACACATTTAAACACTGTGCAAACTCACATGATCAAAAAGAAATTAATGACGTAACAATTTCCTTTTCGATACAACTTTGTAATTCTGTCATTCATTCCTGAGGAATTACATCTATCCATTTTAATCTGACAACAGTAATCTTTCCAGTCCAGTTCATCTTCAGCATCCATTTTCATACTATAATTAAAAACTTGATCCACAACAGAAAATTTAAAATTGGCATTCTTAACATTGTCAGAGTGACAGTAACTACTGTGCTTCGATAAAGGATTACTTAATTCTATTTTTTTCTGCTGCCTTCAAATATTCATAAATTCTTTTACTAAATTTTCTAACTGTTCTACCCATCTAAAAGACGGGACAAAGCCCACAAAAAACAATATACACTACAAACTTGGACTTGTATTTACTTTTTATTTTCTGCTGTGGATCAAGTTCTTAACTATAGTATGAAAATGATGCTGAAGATGAACTGGACTGGAAAAAATACTGCCAGGTCCTTCATGCTAAGGGGGGGGGGTCTTTAATGCAGAACATCTTGCAGTTATGCATTAAACACAAGTAGCTCCATGTTTGGCAATTTTTGATTGTCTCGTATAGAGACAATCAAAAATCGCACTGCAGACCCTCTTCTGTTCAATGCAGATCAGGCAGTTCTGCATTAAACAGAAGTAGCTCTGTTTTGCGATTTTTTTGCTCGACTCGTATACCAGCATACAGGCCAATCAAAAAAACAAACCGGCGGCTGTTTCGCCAGGATTTTAACCGGCAGTGCAGGACCCTGGATCGGAATGTTGATCCTGAGACAGTCACGCTCAAATAGGGACGTCTGGCAACCCTGACTGTAGGACATGCAAGGAAAAGGACAGCAGGTTGCTGGAAGGAATCAGATGCATGCAATTTGCCAGGAATGAATGACAGGGAGAATTACAAAATTGTGTTGAAAAGGAAAGGGTTAACTCATTAGTTTCTTTTTGATCATGTGATTTTGCACAGAGTAATTAAATGTGAGAGTGACTACATGCAGTTAGGGCTAATAAAAGAAATGCTTACTGTGTGTGGTTTTAGCATTTAAATTAAAGTTTTAATGTATGTGGTTTGACCTTTTTTGTTGTTTGTTTTTTTATATTGGCCGTAAAGCTCTGGAAGCTAGCCAGTGGGTCCAATCCTTGGGTAGGATGTCCTGATATACCTTGGTTATTGCAGGAGTAATCTAATGATCATGATCAAGTTGGAAGAAAAAAAAATATTCAGCCACAAAAAGAAAAAAGATTTTTCAGCAACATAAGAAAACGCAATGAATGTTTTTCTTTAGGAAGTATTTGAAATGACTGTATGCCAGTACTACTTGTAAAGAGGATTTATGCTGTGGCATTCTAGTAATAGAAATTACCACTTTTTTGTGAAGAGGGCATATTGATACAGAAAATGGCCAGAATCTGATGTCTAGAAAGCCCATGTTACAGGGCTTACTACACATATAAGACTGCTGAACTTGGGGCCTAAGGATTTAAATGGCAAATCCTCAAGGAGAAGGTTGAACATGTTGGGGATATACCACTGAATAAAAAAAGCAAGCAAAGGATAACAGATTTACAGTCATTTGAAAAGAACCAGTAAGACTCAAAAGATTCCAGTTTAAAGAAGCTAAGCAATAAGACAATAGTCTACAAAGAAGAGAAATGTCAAGGAGGAAGTAATGCATAGTCCGTCTGAAGGATCAGAATGTCTTTTTCCCTCCTCTCCTGCCATCTTTTTTGTTCCCAGATTGCCAGGTGGTGGCAGGGATTGTTTGTTGTGGTTTTAAAAGGGGGTACAGGATTTGGAATATTTGTGATGGGAGACTTGAAAAATCTTAGAATCTCCTTGAATTAAGTTTCCTCTTATCAAACTGTTTGAGGACCCAAGCAGCAGAAGGGTTAAACAAACCCGCCTTACCTAAAATACAGTTTAGAATTTCAGATTTTACTTCATCAAACTTTGGTTACATACCCCAGCATACCTCCTCAAAACTACAGCAGTAGCAGTGGCCCTGTACACATCGTCTGCACAGTCATGCACACTCTTCAAAGCATGTTTAAATAGGTTCATAGGTAGGTACTAGGCTATCGGCCCAAGGGCCTACGTAAGCCTAGCCAACAAGGTTCCATAGCTTACGCCACCCAAGAAAGTTATTTTCCTGGGTCACTGTACTTGAGAGATTAGAAATAACAGGCTTCAGACAGAAAAAGAAGTTATGTACCTAACATAACGTTCCATGTTAGTTGTCTTCATCTCGCCTTCTTTCTTGCTTATTGGGATCGAAGCCGATCCTCGGCTCCGACTCGGCCATCTTCTATAGCTCGAGAGCTGTTTACTGGCTCAAGGTTGCACCTTATCCCATGATGCCTAGCGCTAGCTACCCAGATCTCATTTGAAATAGCTAACCCCAGCCATAGCTATGGAATGAAACCCCTCCAAACAGAGGGTTAAATCTACCTGTTATAATCTCCAAGTCAGTAGAGTAAACAAACCAGAAAACACTCAGCCAGTGAAACAAACCGCTCTCGGTCCAATAGGGCAGGGGGATGGAGGAGGGACGCAAGAAAGAAGGCACGATGAAGACAACTAACATGGAACGTTATGGTAGGTACATAACTTCTTTATGTTAAGTTGTCTATCTCACCTTTGTTTCTTGCTTGTTGGGACAGTGTCCCTAGCACCTACGATCCTGGGCGGCTCATTGGAACCGACTCTTCAGAACAGTGGAACCAAAGTTAGCTCTACTCCTGGAGACCATGTCTACCTTGTAATGAGAAATAAAGGTATGAGGATTTGCCCACGTGGCAGCGGCACAGATAGAGTCCATGGGCAACCTAGACTAGAAGGCTACAGAGGTGGCCAAAGCCCTAGTAGAATGACCTTTCGGTTTGGTAGACAACTCTTTCTTAGTTGATAGATGAAGGTAATAATGTGAGACAACCACCTGGACAGGGTCACTTTGGAAACTGGAAGACCTTGTTTGCCCCTAGCATAGGAAAGGAAAAGGTGGTCTGACTTTCTTATATCCTTCGTTCTATGCAGGTAAAAACACAATTGTCTATGAACATCCAAAAGGTGTCATTTGTATTCTGCCTTGTAGGTGTGGTTAGGGAAAAACACAGGAAGGTCTATACATTGGTTTAGATTATTTTCTGAGCAGACTTTCAGAAGGAAGGAGGGATTAGTTCTCAGAGCAACCCTGCCCTTATGAAAAACTAAGTACGGAGGACGAACACTTAGTGCCTGAAGTTCCGAGACGCGTCTGGCTGAGGTAATAGCTACCAGGAAGAGAGTTTTCCAAGATAGAAACTTAATGGAGCAGGATGCTGCTGGTTCAAAAGGGGGCATAATCAAGGAGGTTAGTACCAAATTAAGGTCCCAAGGAGGAGGGGGAGCTCTCACTGGGGGCCTAAGGAGAGTCGTTCCTCTGAGGAAGGCCTTACACAGCTTATGAGGCATAATGTTTAGATTAGAAAACCCAACATGAAAGTTAGAGATGGCTGCTAGTTGAACTCAGATTGTGGCAGAAGCGGACCCAGAATGAAAAAGCTCTGTTTGGAACTCCAGATTTCGTGAACTGGGGCTGAAAAGGGATCTATGTTCCTAGCCTCTGCCCAACAAGAGAAACGTTTCCATTTGCTAGCATAAGTAAGTCTTCTAGTAGCGGATTTGTGAGAGGAGACAATCTCACGCACAGCCAGGGAAATGCTGGGAAGCCTGGCTAGGGTTGAAATTGGATCAACCAAGCTGTGAGCTGGAGTGTTTGGAGGGATTGATGCAGCTCTCCTGATTGATGAATCAGCAGGTCTGGAATAGGATCCAGAGTCTAGGGCTGCTCGAGGAGGTAACAGTGCAGGAACGGAAACCATATCTGTCGAGGCCAGTAGGGGGCAATGAGGATCATTTTGCACCCCAACAATATAGCTTTCTGTATGAGTTTGGGTATAAGAGGGAATGGTGGAAAGTCATAAAGAAGTCCCTGAGGCCAATCGTGGACTACAGCGTCTCTGGGAGGGTGACCGGGAAGCAGTAAAAGGGAGAAGTAGTTGTTGCATTTGCTGTTGAAGGGGGTGGCAAACAGATCGCAGCAAGGCTGTCCCCATTTGTGGAAGATCAGATCCGCAACTACCTGATTCAGAGAACACTCGTGAGACATGAGAATAGCTCTGCTGAGCCTGTCCGCTATGATGTTGGACTTCCCAGGGATGTGCGTCGCAATCAGAAATAGTTGGAAGGAAATTGACCACTGCCAGAGTCTTGAGTACTTCTCGACATAGAGGGTAGGACCTGGTTCCGCCCTGCTTGTTGATGTACCACACTACTGACATGTTGTCGGTTTGAATTACAATGGTCCTGGAAGGGAGGGAGTCCTGAAGTGCTTGCAACGCTAGGAGCACGGCTCTCATCTCCAAGACATTTATGTGCAGATGGTACTCAGAGGCTGCCAAGTGCCTTGGACTGTCCTGCCCTGATAATGCCCCCCCCCCCACCCTATCAGTGAGGCATCCGTGGTCACTGTGGCAACCGGAGGAGGCTGGATGAATGGTCTGCCCTGAGACACTAGTGGGGAGACCATCCACTAGGAAAGGTGCCTTTTGCATGTTTCTGTAATCGTGATCATGTGAGACATGGGGAGTTGTT
Source organism: Protopterus annectens (assembly GCF_019279795.1). Taxonomy (NCBI): domain Eukaryota; kingdom Metazoa; phylum Chordata; order Ceratodontiformes; family Protopteridae; genus Protopterus; species Protopterus annectens. The sequence continues at coordinate 861,184,862 of NC_056728.1, forward strand.
GAAAGGACCACTGTGTGAAGAGAAGCCACTGAAGGATACTCATGTGAAAATAGGCCAGAGGTATCAGAAAAATTGCCGCTGCCATAGAACCCAGAGTTTGAAGGACCAACCTGACTTGTACCCTTTTGCATTGCATGAGGATATGAACTTGCTGCCGAACTGTGGCCACCCTGTCTGGCGGTAGCCTTGCAGACATACTTCTTGTATCTAAATCTGCTCCTATATAGCTAATAGATTGACAGGGCAATAAGGCAGATTTTTCGAAATTTATAGTAATGCCTAGCTGGGCACAAATTGTGATTGTATAGTCCCTGGCTTGAAGGAGTTGATGCCTGGTAGTAGCAGTAAGGAGCCAGTCGTATAGATATGGAAACACCTGGAATCCCTGATGCCTCAGGTGAGCCGTGACTACTGCCATGCATTTGGGTGAACACCCTGGGGGCTGTGGTGAGACCAAAGGGCAGAGCTCTGAACTGGTAATGACTGGCTCCCAGCCGGAAGCGAAGGAATCTCCTGGAGCGCCTGTCCATTTTGATGTGATAGTACACATCCTGAAGATCTGCTGAGCACATCCAATTGTCCTGACCCAAAAAGGGTAGAATGGACTGTAGCGTGACCATACGAAACCTTGTTCTTTGAACAGACTTGTTTAGTCTGCCGAGATCCAATATTGGTCTCCAGTCCCCTGTCTTTTTTGGTACCAAAAAGAACCTTGAGTAAGTTCCGGATCAGAGTTGGTCTGCCGGGACTTCCTGGATGACTCTTTTTTCTAGCAGTCTTGAAACTTCTATGACTGCTTGGGCCCTCAGATTGAGTGGAACATCTGGAAGGGATTTGCTTGACGGTAAGGGGAGTTGAAAGAAGGGAATTATGTAGCCTCCAGACATGATTGAGTGTACCCATTTGTCTCGCGTTAGGTTTTGCCAGGCTTTTGGGTACAGTGAAAGTCTTCCCCTGACTGCCTCCAGAGGCAGGCAGCCGGGCAACCCTTCAGGAATGCTGGAAGGGCTTGTCAGAGGAGGATTCTCTGCTGCCCTGGTTCTGCGGACCTCTGCCTCGAGGGCGGCGTCTGTTGCTGTTATTTCCTCCTCTGCCCCTGGAGGAAAAATCAGTGTGTGTGTAATGCAAGGCTCCCTGGGATTTCCAAAACCACATTTTACCACTCTTCTGACCCCTGGGATATGGTCTGGAAGGAGTGGAAAAACAGACTCCCATGGCAGAGTCTCTTGCCTTCCTGTTCACACCTAGTCAGTGTGTCTTTCACCTGTGGTCCAAAAAGAAATGAACCATCAAAGGGAGTGTTGGTGAACGACGCTCTAAAAGGTTCCGCAAAATTACACAGCCGCATCCATGCGTGTCTCCCAAGGGCCACGTCTGTACCTGCGGCTCTACTCGCACCATCGGCTGCATAGGAAATGAGCCTCATGGAGGAGTTAACTACCGAATTAAGGGTCACCAGCTGAGAAGCCACTTTAGCTTAAGCCCCTTCAGCTGATGAATCCTGGAGGGAATCTCCAAGCTCTTTCAGGAGATCCCTATGAAGCCTGGTAAAATGGCATAAGTAATTCAGCGACCTCATGGAAAAGGTCGCTGAAGCAAACATTTGCTTCCCGTATCTATCCATGATCCTAGACTCTTTGTTAGGAGGATGGACAGAGGAAGAAGTTTTCGCTAACTCCTTTTTAGTGGCTGCTGCTACCACCATGGCATCTATGGGAACACCCTTAGTAAGGGACCGTTTATCAGGGGGTTCAGTGATAAACTTGCCAGGTCTCCTCAGGGTTGGTTCCACTGTATCCGGGGCTGACCAAGCCCTTCAAGCCATCACTAACATTAGTGGATCGAAAGGCGAAGACACCCAGGAGGTGGAAGGTCGAGAACCAAACACATCCAGAAATTCCAAAGACATGCATCTGGAGCGTTTCTCCCCGGGCCTCCGCTGAAAACAGGCTCTGTGGAACCTAGTCGGACATTCCCAGTCGACAAATGTTAAATAAAATAAATAAAAATAAAATACAGATTCATCCTCGGTAGGGGCTAGGGCAGTCCAGTTCCCCCTCTGCTTAAGCATTTCTAGGATGTCCAAAAAGGAAACATCTTCAGAGGTGGATCTCGGGGACCCTTCTGATTCATCCAAATCCGTATCCGAAGTGACAGACTCGGGGGAGTCAATGTGCTTCCTCTTGCACTTCCTCTTCCGAGAGGGGCTCATCTGAATGATCACGAGAGGTCTCGGAAGAAGAGGAAACACCCAATGGGTGCTCTGGAGCGCCGGTTCCCCATGCTTGGGGTCTGGAGGAGGGGCAGAGGTTGACGCAGGCACTACAGGGGACAGAGCCAGTGGGGTCGAAAGTGGAGCTGACTCAGAGGCCAGTACACTCCTCATAACATCGAAGGCGTCCCTGCCACGATGCAGAGAAGGCTCCGGTTCCGAGAAAACCAGAATCCTCCTCCGCACCAAGGCAGATGGCTCCGAGACCGATGTAGAAGCTAAGCTCACCTGCGCCAACACTCCGAGGGAGAGAACGGGGTCGGACAAGGGTCCGATGCCACTTGCCCCCTCGGAGCAGACGAGAGAGTCTCGGCACCCAGATCCCTCGACGGATGGCACCATCGAGGGGATCAGAGCAGACGATGGAACCGAAGGGGAAATTATAGGTGCCGACAGTTCCACGATTCGAACCCCAACAAACTCGGGCTCCGAGCTCAATGGAGTCGGAGGAGGAACATCAATGGAAGCGGACGGAGCAGACACCTGTTGAGGAGGGCTGGACCACATTTTGGCCAGTGTCTGCGACTTCAACAACCTCCTGACCACTCTCTCCACATCGTGATCCGAGAGCCTAGAGGACCGAGAAGAGTGGGAGGATCTATGACTGCGGTCACTCTGCAACAGGGGAGACAGAGGAGCCGAATGTATAGACTCTAAAGAAGGGGACCTCGGCCTCTTGTGGGTCCACGACGACTCCGAAGGTACTGGCGGAGCCGATGGGGAAGCAGTCTCCTCGGTTCCAGCCGGAACCGAAGTAGTAGGTAAGGCTTGGGCCAACGGCGGCTCCGAGCCGGGAGCCGACGATTTGGTCGGTTTAGGAGATTTCACAGGCTGAGTCTTGGTCAGTGAATCCTGGGGCTTAAGAAGACCCCTCAAAATAAGCTTATTTTTGTGCTCCTGCAGAACCCTTGGGCTGAATGCATGGCATACAGAACAAGAGTCCTGCAGGTGCACTGCGCCTAAGCAATAGGCGCAAGAAGTGTGCCCATCTGTCAGAGACATTTTCTGACAGCGTGAGTCACACTTCTTGAATCCAGACACCTTGGATTCTTTAGACATATCCAACTGAAAGATACTACACCTACACTGAAATGTTTTTGGCCAAAAGGCCGAACAGCAAAAAACTAAACAGACACTAACCAACAAAAGCCAAAAAACACATAGTATACTACAGTTAAAGATAGTTTTTTGGAAGCCTCTAACTTAAACGGCTACCTAAAAAATAGAAAGAAGAAAAGGCTTAAACTAAAACGCTACCTACAAATGGGATAGAGGGAGGGGGAGGGGAGAACTCTCCAATTTAAACGAGTTCTAAGGGAAAACTACAATTACACTAAACAACAACAAACTAGTTAGCGATTATATTCTAAACAAACTATCAGAAAAAAACCCTAATCTGACAGAAAAAGTACTGCAATAAAACTTATATGAGCCTGAGCCAGTAACAACAAACCTCGCAGCTGAAGTGGCAAACGAGATCTGGGTAGCTAGCCCTAGGCATCATGGGATAAGGGGTAGCCTTGAGCCAGTAAACAGCTATCAAGCTATAGAAGATGGCAGAGACGGACCCGAGGATCGGCTCCGATCCCAACAAGCAAGAAACGAAGGCGAGATAGACAACTTAACATGCTACCTTCTGAAGGCAGTGTTCCCTCAAAATATCTACACAACTATGAATAAACCTCCACATATGTATTCGGCAGTTAAGAATTCTGCATGCTAAAGTGGAAAAACAATCAATCATCCTCTTACAAAATACATCCCCATACTTTACCTTCTTTATCCACAGGAGGAGATTAGTATTGACTAAAATTCTGTTTTCAGCTGGCAAAGAGGTTGAAATGGCAACTGGGTCTGATCTAAGATGAGAAAACCAGAATTTGTTAACTTGAGGTACTTTAAAGTCTATCTGCCTTTTTAGGGACTAATGTCAGAGGCACAGTTATTACAGGCAGCATTAAAAAAATCCTCCAAGGTGGGCAAAACAGGAGGGATGGGTGTAGTTTGTGGCTCCTCCATCTGCAAAATATTATAATAATCTCTTCAGTTCAGGGGGAACATCCACTTGTTCCACAAAAACACCTCATTCATCCTGGAAGTAGTTTCTGAAAATGAAAATTCCTCCAAGGGAGATGGAGAGGACCAACTTTCCTCAGAATGAGAGTTTGGCACTGTGAAATCTCCAGAAGTCGTCCAGTCTCTGTCAATGTCAAATCCTCTGACAAACTTCCTTCATAAATTTCTCTATTGAAACTGTATTCTGGTAATGATTTCAGAGTTCCAGCATTAACAAATTGCAATAACTTCTTGGCTAAGGTAAGAAAAAAAGAAGTTATACACTTATCATAACGTTCCATGTGAGTTGTTCACCTCACCTTCATTCTTACACATGGGATCGGAGCCGATCCATCGGCTCCGAATCAGCCACTTTCACAAGCTCAAGGTTTTAGAGTAGCTCGAGGCCAAGACCCTATCCCATGATGCTCTCCGTCTCACCTCAGATCTTGTTTGATTACCCCACCATGTAAAGCATAACACATAAAAAGGTAGTCCAGCCGGAGTAAGAAATCCTAGAACAAGACCCACCAGACCACAAGTCTTACTCGTTCTTCGAGAAGCCTGGAGGGGGAAGGCAGGTGGGAATGTAAGAATGAAGGTGAGATTAACAACTCTCATGGAACGTTATGGTAAGTACATAACTTCGTTATGTGCGGTTGTTCAATCTCTACGTTCATTCTTTACACATGTGTAGCATCCAAAGCACCCTAATCCTGGGTGGCTCATGGGAGCATATTCCTGAGGACAGTGGAACCAAAGGAAGCCCTGTCCCTGGAGACCCTATCTACTTTGTAATGCGTGATGAAGGTATGCGGCTTAGACAAAGTGGCAGCTGCACATATAGTGTCCAAAAGCAGCCTAGCCGCATAAGCTAAGGAAGTAGAAACAACCCTAGTGGAATGCACTTTCACGCTGCGTTCTAATGGTTGATTCACTGAGGAATATGTGAATTTTATGCAGTCAGTTAATTTGAAGAGAGTAACTATGGATACTGGTAGCCCTTTCTTTGTGTCAGCATGAGAAACAGAGTTGTTCTGATTTTCTAAATTCTTTTGTTCTGTCCAAATAGAATCTTAAATTGCCTGTGAACATCAAGCTTATGCAACATATACTCCAACTTGTTAGAATGGTTACTGAAGAAACTCAGGAGTTCAATAGTTTGATTCAGGTTAGCCTCCAAACACACCTTTGGAAGGAAGGAAGGGTTAGTCCTCAGTGACACTCTGTCAGAATGAAACACCAAGTATGGGGGTTTGATAGATGGGGCCTGAAGTTCAGACACTCTACGTGCTGAAATAATGGCTACCAAGAAGATAGTTTTCCAAGAGAGAAATTTTAAATGGCAGGATGATACAGGTTCAAAGGGATGAAGAATAATCTGTGACAAAGTACAGTTTTGTACCTACCATAAATGTAGATGTTAGAGTGTCTTCACTGCTGCAGTCATTACACTTGGGTTATCCTGCCGTCAGGCGGTCCCGCAGTCGGCCAGAGTTCCAAAGTCTTGGTCCGGCGTCGGTTGCTGTCGCTTCTTCCATGACGTCAGTGCGCCAGGGGTATACAAGATGCAGCAGACGCCATTTTCTTCAGTTTTTCTTGCCCCAGATGTCAGGTGCCCCCAAAAGGACAGGCAATACATATTGCTTACAAAACATACCCAAGGTAAAAACATGACCTTTAGTAGCCAGCAAATACACCACATAAAAAGTATAGTGTAGAAAGATGTAAATAAGACCCAGCTAATGAAGAGGGGAAGGTGGGTGGGTAACCAGGACTGCAGCAGTGAAGATACTCGAACATCTACATTTATGTAGGTACAAAACTATACTATGTTCATCATGTTTCACTGCTGCAGTCATTACACTTGGGAAGAATCCCAAAGCTGAGTCAGGGTGGCTGGTTCTAGAGAGGATTTGGTGTGGCTATGAGGCCCTGCAGCACTGCAGTGGCAAAGCCAGCTCTGGATCTGGAGTAAAGAGGCAAGTGGTAATGTTTGGTAAAGGTGTGCACTGAACTCAAAGTTGCAGCTTTCAAAATGTCCTTAGTAGGTACTCCTCTAAGATAGGCAGTAGAAGTTGCAGTTGCCCTGGTGGAATGTGGTCTAATGTAAGACGGTACAGGCTTCCCATGCTGTGTGTAGCAGAACCAGATACAGTGTCCTATCCACTTTGAAATAGTCTGCTTTGAAATGGCCTTTCCCTGTGATCTTGCAGCATAGGATACAAGCAATTGCTCAATTTTCCTGAAAGTCTTTGTTTTGTCCAAGTAGAAGTGTAATTGTCTGTGTATGTCCAAGGAATGTAGAATTCTCTCCCCTTTATTCTGGGGGTTTGGATAAAATGTTGGCAAGTGAATAGTTTAATTGAGGGCCACACTGGATACTACCTTAGGCATAAATGAAGGTTTTTCTGAAACCACACAAAAGACCAGTGAAAACAGCTCTACTTTCCAAAATAAGAATTTAATAAAAACCTTTTAGTTGTCTCTCCTCTCCTAGCGCCTCGGCTGCAAGCCTTTACAGAGTAAAATGAAGGTTTTGTTCTTAAGGAAACCCTGTCTTGGTAAAAAATGATGAAGGGCTCCACTGCCATAAGTGCGCCTGTAGTTCTGAGACTCTTCGTGCTGAAGTTATTGCCAGTAGCAGGGCAGGTTTCCATGATATATATTTTATTTCTGCTGCATTGGCTGGCTCAAAAGGAGGTAAAGTGAGTTTTTCCAAGACAAAATTGAGGTCCCAAGTAGGTGTTGGTGCTCTCCGGGGCATGTTTTTTGCCCCTCTGAGGTACTGCTTTAGCAGTGGATGAGAGAAAATAGAAGGATCTGTGTTGTAATGAGTCGAGATGGCAGAAGCGTGGATCTTAATGGATGAGAAGGATAGTCCTTTGTCCAGCGTCTCAGTTAAGTATTGTAGAATCTGAGGTATGTTAGGGACAATAGGGTCAAGGCTTTGAGCCTGGTTCCTGCGCAGAATCTCTTCCACTTTTCTGAATAAGATTTCCTGGTGCTAGGCCTTCTGGCCTCCAAAATGACATCCATAACAGCTTTTGAGAGAGGTGTTGCCTGTTTGGCTAATGAATTTGCCATGCAGCCAGGGATAAGGTTTTGAGCTGACTGTGTAGGATCTAATTGTTTTGTTGAGTCAGAAAATGTGGAATTTGAGGCAAAATCCAAGGTGGGCATTGAGCTAAGTTCTTTAAGATTGGGTACCAATGTTGGCGTGGCCAGTCTGGAGCAATCAGAATCATCTGTGATTTTTCTTGTCTGGCTTTTAGGAGAACCTTCGAAAGGAGAGGCAGAGGAGGGAAGGCATAAACGCGTAGGCTTTTCCAGCTGAATGAAAGAGCATCCACTTTCCATGCTTGTGAATGATAAGTCCTTGTGCAGTTGGCAGTTCAGTGGGGAGGCAAAGAGATCCATGTCCGGGCACCCCCATTTTTATATTATAATGCTGAAAACTTGTGGATTTAATTTCCACTCATGAGGATCCATGATGTTTCTGCTTAGGTCGTCTGCCAGAGTATTTTTCTTTCCTGGCAGGAATTGTGCTTGCAGATCTACATGATTAGTTAGAGCTGTGTTCCACAAGGTCATGGCTTGTCTGCATAGGGGGTAAGAATGAGTGCCCCCTTGCTTGTTTATGTACCACATTACTGTGGTGTTCTCTGTCTTTAATAATAATTGCCCTGGATGCAGAAGGTCCTTGAAAGCTGCTAGGGCATTTTGTACAGCCAACATCTCTTTTTGATTGATGTGTAGATGCATTTGGTCTGTGGTCCATTTGCCCTGAATACATTTTCCTGCCATGTGTGCTCCCCAGGCATAATCCGAAGCATATGTTGTTAAAGTCTGCCTGGCTGTGGGTAGTGTGAAAGGCTGACCCTTGAGGTGACATGCCTGTGCCCACCATCGAAACTCCTGGTGCAGGCAGGGAATTAGTGGTATTACTGTTTCCAAGATTTGAGAGTATTGATTCCAAACACTTTTTAGGTACCATTGTAATTTCCTCATATGCAGTCTGGCATATGGAATTAGAAGTATGCAGGATGCCATGAAGCCCAGGTCTTGCAGAATTTTTCTTGCAGGGAGTTAGGACTTTGTTGCCATTAATTGAAAATACAGAGTCACTTGTCCTTGTTTGTCTAGCGTGAGATAATCCATCTGGGCCATTGTATTTAAGCTGGCACCCAGGAATATTATCTATTGTGAGGGCACTAGTTTTGACTTCTTTTCGTTTACTGTGTACCCTAGGCAACTTAACTTTTTTTTACAAACGCCAGATGTTTTAGAAGAATGTCCTTGCTCTCTGCTTGAATCAGGCAGTCGTCCAGGTATGGATACATTTGAATTCCTTTTTCTGCAAAATGCAATTACTGGTGCCATGCACTTTGTGAAGACCCTGGGCGCAGTAGATAAGCCAAAGGGCAGTGCAGAGAATTGGTAGTGCATTGAACCAGCTATGAATCTGAGGTATCTTCTGCAATTTTGTCAGATAGGGACATGCAGGTATGCCTCTTTGAGGTCCAAAGTAACAAGCCAAGCTTTCTTGCCAAACATGGGAAGAAGCTGCTGTAGTGTTAATATTTTGAATTTCGGAACATCCAGGTAAGTATTTAGAGTGGAAAGGTCTAGAATGGGTCTCCAGGCTTTGTCCTTTCTGGGGACCAGGAAGAGTCTTGAGTAAAAACCTTGTCCTTGTTCCTGCTGTGGTACTTTTTGAATAGCTCTCATGTCCATGAGGGCTGTAATTTGTTTTTGTGCCTCTGCCCATTGATTTTGTGGCAGGTCTGGCATTCCTTTTAGCCTTGGTAAAAAGTGTGAAAGTGGAACCTGTAACCTTGACACACAATATTCAGCACCCATTTGTCCTGGGTGATTGTTTGCCAGTTTTGTGAAAAAAGTGCTAGTTTCTCCCCTAAGGGAGCTGCCAACAGGGTAGAGTTTGGCATTAGAAGAGGAAAGTCATTGAGATTGTTTTCTGTAAGGTTGTGACTTGCCCTCACCTCCTTTGGGTGTTGAAGCATCCCACTGTCATGGTCTGCAACATCCTTGGGGCTGAGATCTGCCTCTTGGGCGTCTGTATCTGCCTCTTGGTGGCCTGTCTGACACTGGAAAGGACCAATTTTTTGTAGGCCAATTTCTGCTATATCTTGGTGGCTGTACCTGTAAGAAATCCTTCACTGTTTGCACAGATTTTGCCTTATCCTCCATTTTCTTTAATACCTCCTCTGCTTTAACACCAAATAAAATATCTTGCTGTAAAGGAGCATCTAATAATTTCGCCTTAACATGATCTGGTAAGGTTTGTTCCTTTAACAAAGCATGCCTTCGAATCACAGATCCTGTAACTGCTGCTCTACAAGAAGCTTCTAATGAATCAAAACCACATTGCAAAGTATGTTTAGCTACTTGTTCAGCTGCATGCAATAAATCCTGCATTTCCTTAAAATCAGGTTGTTCTGCACTTGTACTCATTTTCTGTTTTAACTGAGCAAATATTGTTGATATTTTAGCATGTGAAACTGGCAGTTTAAAGCTCTTACTGCTAATGTTGCTGAGGTGTAAACTTTCTTCCCCCATCTGTCTAATGATCTGGAATCCCTGTCAGAGGGAACTGGATTTTTAGCTGTGGAGGCCTTTACCCCCTTTGGACCCTGGGAAATAGTTTCTGGGTCAGCAGCAGGGTTTCTATAAAGAAATTTGTGAGAGTCAGGGACTCTGTAGTACCTGCCTGGCTTGACTGGAGCAGGGGGTAATGAATCTGGATTTAAACTGGATTCAGAGAACACATCGTCCACAATATCCAACACTGGCGGAATAGCAAGGTGCCTGAGCTGAGGCAATAAAAGAAAATCTCTGAGCCTTTTCTTGGACTCTGAGTAGTCCTGGCCCTCCCAGTGGAAATGCTCCCTCATGGTGTGTAAAGTTTCCACAAAAGAATAATCCTCAGGAGGAGAGGCTGAAGGGATAGATTCTTCAGCATCAGAGTCCTCATAGGGGGGGGGGGGGGGTAAGGAATATCCCTGGTCTGAAGAGGAGTCAGAATATACAGAAATCTGGTCAGAGGAATCAGTCTGTATCCTGCCTAGGCCTTTTATCAGGAGGGGGATGGGTACCCCTGATCAGAGTAATTAAGTCTTCGGCCATTTTGAGCATCTGCTTTTTAGGCATGGAGGGCCTGTCCAGGTGAATGCTGAACTTGCTTTTTTGTCTTTAATGTTGCTTTAGACTTGGCTGTAGATGCAATGGTACCACCTTGAGTATCCAGAGGCCTAGGCAAGTCCACGTGGGAGTCGGTCACGGCCTGTGGCTCTGAGGTAGTGGGTGTCAGGGGCTGCGAAAGCACCTCACTGAGAACCGGCGACTGGCCTAGAAGAGGCTTCGTTGTCAGTTTTGGGCCTCGGTTGCCTGTCCTTATCGTTATCTTGGCATTTTTTGTGAATTCCGGTCGTCGGTTGCTTCGACGGCATGGTATAATTAAACCTTCGGCCAAAATAATGGCGTGCAAAATCAAACCGACATTTAATAGTGTGTTTGTTAAATCTAGCACAAAACCGACAACTAGTGACGTCATGATGTGGGCCTAGGCATGGAATATAGTAAGAATGAAAATCCTTATGAGGTATTTGCTTCCCACAAGAAATACAATTATTAACTTTTACTGACATCGGTCTGAGGCAAGAAAAAGTTTCCCCAACGGGGTACTTAGCTTTATTGAAGACTACGGATCTGAAATCGAATTTGAAATCTTAGGAGTCGGCCGACCGGCACTTGCGAACTGCTTTTGCTTTGGGCACCCCGCGGCAAGAAAGACTGGGGAAAATGGTGTCTGCTGCATCTTATATACCCCTGGCGCACTGACGTCAGGGAAGAAGCGACAGCAACCGACGCCAGACGAAGACTTTGGAACTCTGGCAGACTGTGGGACCACCTGACGGCAGGATAACCCAAGTGTAATGAATGCAGCAGTGAAACACGATGAACATCACAAAATTCAGATTCCAGGAGTAAAAGGTTGTCTAACAGGCGGTCTAAGATGTATGGTACCCTTTAGGAAGGCCCTACATAGTCTGAGAGACATTAGGTTAGACCCTTCAGATCCGAGGTGAAAATTAAAAATTGCAGCCAACTGAACTTTTATAGCGGCAGCTGCAGCACCTTCATTACAAAGCTTAGTCAGGAATTCCAAAATGCTAGCTATTGGGGCGACGCAAGGGTCAATATTATTCTGGGAAGCCCAAAAGGCAAAATCGCTTCCATTTGCTGGCGTACAACTTTCTGGTGGAAGCTTTATGAGAGGATACAAAAATATGCTGTACCTCCGAGGAAAAATAGTGCGACCTGGCTAAGTTGGGAATTGGAGCAGCCAAGCTGTCAATTTGAGGGAATGAAGAGAAGGATGAAGGGCCCCTGACGAATGCGTCAGTAGATCTGGAACTGGGTCCAGAATCCAAGGTTCCTCCAGTTGGTAGAGTTGAAGGAAGGGGAACCAAATCTGCCAACGCCAAAACGAGGCTATTAAAATTACAGTCCTCCCCAGGGCTTTGGCTTTCTGCAAGAATTTCGGAATCAGGGGAATTGGTGGAAAGGCCTATAGGAGTCCCAGGGGTCAATCATGTACGAGCAAATCCATTGGGCTGTCCCCTGGTGGGGGATTCAGGGCAAAGTAGCTTCTGCATTTGGCATTCATAAGGGATGCAAACAGGTCGCAGCAAGGCTGGCCTCATCTGTGGAAAATCTCTGCAATCTCATTTTTGAGGGACCACTCATGCGGCATCAGAATGGCTCTGCTCAGTTTGTCCGCAATCATGTTCGTTTTCCCAGGATGTGCATTGCTATCAGAAAGCAGCCAGTGGATACAGCCCACTGCCAAACTCTCAGGGCCTCTCGACATAAGGGGTAAGACTTGCTTGTTGATGTACCAGACCACAGACATGTTGTCGGTCTGGATAGCAATCATCCCCAGAGGTAGAGAGGGATGGAAATACTGCAACGCCAAAAGTACCGCTTTCAACTCCAGGACATTTATGTGCAACTGTGACTGTCTCGGACCAGTTGCCTTGGGCAATTCCTCCCTGAAAAAGCCCCACTCCACCCTATCAGAAAAGTGTACGTGGTCACCGTGACTGATGGTGGGGAAAGAACAAAAGGGCAACCTACTGTTACATGATGGCTGGTCAGCCACCAATGAAGATCCTTTCTGCATGAGTCTGTAATCATCATCAAGAACGACATTGGAAGTTGTTGGTAAGACCATTGGGTGAAGAATAACCATTGAAGTATTCTCATGTGCGTACACCCCAGAGGAACTGCTATGAGCGTTGCTGCCATACTACCTAGTAGTTTCAACACTTGAGGGGCTGGAACTTTTTTCTTAGTCAGAATGTCTGATACCTGTTGCCGAAGAGTGACTATTCTGTCCAGTGGCAACTTTACCATGGCAGTGGTGGTGTCTAAGTCTGCTCAGATAAAGGAGATACGCTGCGATGGTGACAACGCAGACTTGTTGAAATTTATAGTTATTCCTGAGAGCACAGATTGAGTGTGTGATCCCTGGATTGAATTAGTTGATGCCTGGAGGTGGCGGTGAGGAGCCAGTCATCCAGATAAGGAAACACTCTGAATCCTAGATGCCTCAGGTGAGCCATAACCACTGCCATGCATTTGGTAGACACTCTCAGGGCTGTTGTGAGACCAAAGGGCAGTGCTCGGAACTGGTAGTGACTGGCTCCCATCTGGAAATGCAAGTGATCTCTGGATGGTCTGGCCATTTTGATAGGATAGTATGCATCCTTGAGATCTATAGAGCACATCCAATCACCCGCTCCAAGGAACGGATGAATCTAATGAAGCGTGACCATCCGGAACTACTTCTTTATAAAGATGTTGAGTCTGCTGAGGTCCAAGATGGGCCTCCAGTCCCTTGTTTTCTTTGGAACTAACAAGAATGTGGAGTAAGTTCCGGATCCTATTTGGTCTGCTGGAACTGGATGGATAACTTTTCCTGCAGCTTTTGGATTTCTATGGCTGCTTGATCCCTGAGACTGGGTGGAATGTCTGGGATTTTCTTTCAAACAGGTGGGTGTTCTCAGAATGGGATTATGTAACCTCTGGTAACAATGCTTTGTACCCAAGAATCTTTTGTAATTTTTAGCCAGGCATCTGGATACAAAGACAAGTGACCCCCGACTGCCTCCACAGTAGGACAGTTGGGCTGCCTTTCAAGAGTGCTGATTGGGCTTGCCAAAGAACTGATCCCAGTCACCCTGGTTTTGCGGACCCCCTCTGCCACCTGGGTGGTGCCTTCCATTACTACCCCCCTCTGCCCCTGGAGGGGGGTTCACTACGTGTGTTCTGAAAAGCTCCTTGGGACATCCAGAACCACATTTTTCCTCCCTTTTGCCCTTTGGGGTACAGTCTAGTAGGGGTGGAAAAACAGACACCTACGGCAGATAGTCTCTCTCCATCTTGCTCACACCTAGTGAGGGTCTGTCTCTCTCCATCTTGCTCACACATAGTGAGGGTCTCCTTGACTTTAGGCCCGAAAAGGGACAAGCCATCAAATGGGGTATTAACAAGGAAGACTTGAAGGTTTCCACAAAGGAGCATAAGCGCATCCAGGAATCTCTCCCAAGAGCTATTGCTGAACCCGCTGCCCGACTCGAACCATCAGCTGCATAAGAAATGAGCCTCATGGATGAATTAACTATGGAATTAAGGGTATTGAGCTGGGCTGTCACCTTATCAGTGGCACCTTCAGCTGTACTACTTAGCAGAGCATCTCCAATCTCTTTGAAGGCGGGCAAAATGTGTCAAATAGTTGAGCAATCATATAGAAAAAGTTACTAAAAAAGAAGTTATGCAACTCACCATAACGTTCCATCTGAGTAGTTATACTTCATTTTTCTGCAACCTGTGGGTATTCGGATCCATATCGGATCCGAGCCAGCAAATTATTTTCTAGCATCTGCTCCAAGCTCCGAGCTCCTCCCCCTACCCATAATGCACCATCTCCTGCCTTCCCTCAGATTGAGTTTGCTGCAACTATACACATTAACAACTCAGACCAAAGAACCCAACATACTTATGGATATAAGGTCAGGGGGACGGAGGGAAGGAAGGTTGCAGAAAAACGAAGTATAACTACTCAGATGGAAGTTATGGAGAGTACATAACTTCTTTATCTGAAGTAGTTAACTTCATTTTATCTGCAACCTGTGGGTCAGAGTCCACAGCTACTTAAATCCTGGGAGGCTCCCATGGAAGGATATTCCTGAGCACCGCAGAGCCAAAGGATGCTCTTCCTCTGGAAATCCGGTCTAATTTATAATGAGAAATGAAGGTATGTGGATTTGTCCAAGTTGCTGCTGCGCAAATGTCATCCAAAGAAACCCTAGACCAAAAGGCAGCAGAAGTCGCCATGGACCTGGCAGAGTGAGCTTTAATTATACTAGGAGGAAATAAACCTTTTGCTTTGTAAACATACGAAATGCAAAGAGTGATCCATCTAGCTAAGGAAATCTTGGAAATGGCCTTTCCCAAAAAAGGTTTGGAAAAGGAAATGAACAATTGGTTGGACTTGCGGAATGACTTTGTTCTATGAAGACAGAAACAAAGTTGGCTATGAACATCTAACAAGAAGTTTATATTCACCCTTGTTTTAGAAATTGGGAAAGAAAACGGGTAGATTAATAGACTGGGTAAGAATGAAGGATTTGTATGGAGAGATACCCTATCCTTATGGAAGACCAAATAAGGAGGCACGGCAGACAAAGCCTGAAGCTCAGAAACCCTCCTGGCTGATGTAATGGCCACTAGAAAGGCAGTCTTCCAAGACAAAAATTTTAGATCCACTGAAGCTGCAGGTTCAAAGGGGGGAGCCACCAATACCTGGAGGATGAAGGTAAGGTCCCAAGAAGGCACCGAATCTTTGACAGGAGGACGCAAAAGAAAAGTGCCTTTAAGAAAAGCCTTACACAGCCTAGAAGAAGCTAAGGCAATGTTATCTTCCTCAACATGAAAATTAGAAATGGCTGCCAACTGTACTTTCACCATGGAGACGCTAGCTCCTTGCTGAAAGATACTAGTCAAAAAATCTAACACCACAGGAACAGGGGCTGTTTAAGGATCCAGGTTCCTGTGAGAGGCCCAAATGGAAAAACGCTTCCATTTACTGCAATAAACTTTCCTAGTGGAAGCGTTAATAGAGGCCACTAGTATAGATTTTACAGGGGATGAAAGACCGGGAGTCCTGGCAATCAATGGAACTGGAGCAACCAAGCTGTCAGCTTGAGGCTGTCCAGTTTGGGCGGGCAGGCACCCGAAGGATGAGAGATTAGATCCAGGCAGGGAACCAGAATCCACGGAGGAGCTAGAAGATGAGACCAAAGTAAGAGAAACCAAACCTAGCGAGGCCAGCATGGGTTAATGAGGATCACTTTGCACCCCAGTCGGCAAGCTTTCGGAATGAGTGGTAACGGAGGGTAAAACATACAGAAGCCCGGGAGGCCAAACATGGACTACAGCGTCTCTGGAGGCATCCCCTGGGGAGGGAATCAGAGCGAAAAACTCGCTGCACTTCGCATTGGAAGGAGATGCGAAGAAATCGCAGCAAGGCTGGCCCCATGCAAGGAATGTCTCCTCCGCTACTGACAGTTTCAGACACCACTCATACGGTATCAGAAAAGCCCGACTCAATCTGTCCACTAAAATGGAGTGTCCCGGGATGTGCGTTGCAATCAGAAACAGACTGGTGGAAGTCGCCCACTCCCACACTCTCATGGCCTCGCGACACAGGGGATAGGATCTGGTTCCCCCTTGTTTGTTGATATACCAGACAACCTGTCTGACTGAATTGCAATCATTCCGAGAGGGAGGATAGTGTGAAAGGCTTTCAACGCTAAAAGCACTGCCCTCATCTCTAGAACATTTATGTGCAACTTGGTTTCTGTCTTGGACCACATGCCTTGGACTGTCCTTCCCTCACCCGAGTTGGGAGGTGTCCGTGGTCGCTGTGGCTTGGACTGGGGATGACACGAAGGGGTGTCCCGCTGCAACCTCTGGTGAACTTCGCCACCAAAGGAGGGATGTCCTACAGGTGTGACTGATCCTGATCGGAAAATCCATGGGCAGGTCTAGCCACAACCATTGGACTGCCAGAGTCCATTGAAGAACCCGCATATGAAGGCATGCACAAGGAAGAATAGATATAGAGGCAGCCATGGAGCCCAGAGCACATCGCTTGCCTTTGGAAATTTGAGGTTCACTATTTGAGCTATGTGACACCTCACATGTAAGGTCCTTTCTGGAGTTAAGAAAACTTCTAGCTGCAAATTGTCTAGCCGTGCCCGATGAAGTCTAGAACTTGTACTGGCTGCAATTGGGATTTGTGAACATCGACTGTAATCCCCAATCGATCTGCCAAGAGAAGAAAGTAGTCTCAGGCCAGACACAGAAGATGCTTGGTGGACGCAGGGAAAAGTCAGTCGTCCAGGTACGGAAGGACCTCAATTCCCTGAAGCCTCAGGTGTGCTGCTATGACTGCCATTACCTTGGTGAACACCCTGGGGGCTGTGGTGAGACCGAAGGGTAGAGCTCTGAACTGGAAGTGACTGGCTCCCAGCCGGAAGCGAAGAAACCTCCTGGAGCTTCTGTGAACTCTGATATGGTAGTAGGCATCCTGGAGGTCTAACGAGCACATCCAGTCACACACTCGGAGACGAGGTAGAATGGACTGTAAGGTGACCATCCAGAACTTTTGCTTGGCGATGGACAGGTTCAAGGTTGACAGGTCCACGATGGGCCTGAGATCCCCCGTCTTTTTTGGCACTAAAAAGAACCTGGAGTAAACGCCTAATCTCGACTGGCCGAAGGGGACCGGTTCGATAGCTCATTTTTGAAGTAGCTTTAAAACCTCTAAAGCTGCGGCCTTCCCTGTGAGTGGGTGGAATATCCGGGAGGCAACTTGTAGACCCTGGCGGGGCAACAAATGGGATAGTATAGCCTCTGGATATTATTTGTAGCACCCAATGATCTGCAGTTATGGACTCCCATGCCACTGGGTGCAATGACACTCTCCCCCCCCACTGCCTCCAGAGTAGGACAGTCGGGCAACCCCTCAGGGCTGTTGGGCGGGCCAGTCAGAAAAAGGTTCCCTAGACCTGAAATTCCTAGGACCCCCACTACCCTCTGGGTCGGCGTCTATCCTGTCCCCCTCTGCCTCTGGGGGAATAGTTGTCCTGAGACTTCTGGAAAAACTGAGATTTCCGGAACCACATATTCTTTTGCCCTCTTTGATTCCTAGAAAAGGACCGCTGAGGGTTAGAGAAGAGGATCCCAATGGCAGACAAAGTCAGTCTTTTTCATTCTGGACAAGTGTGTCATGTACTGTCTTCCCAAAAAGGGAGGAACCGTCCTGGGGGTATTAATAAATGACGCCTTGAAAGGGTCTGCAAACTGACACAACCTGAGCCAGGTGTGACGCCTCATGGCTACACCTGTCTCAGATGCTCTAGCCGCTCCTTCCGGAGCATGGGAAAGGAGACTCATGGACGTGTTCGATACAGACTTCAGAGTCTATGTTTTTGCGGAGAACAATTGTTTGTCCTACTGCGATAAGGACTCTGGGGGCGACTCAGCGAATTCTGAGACAAGGTCTCGCTGAAGCCGGATAACATGTGCCAAATAGTTCAGCGCATGGATGGAAAAAGTCGCTGACGAATAAACACGCTTCCCAAACCTATCCACCGACCTGGACTCCATGTCCGGAGGGTGGACTGTGGAACTCTCCTGTGCTAGTTCCTTCTTGGTGGCTGCTGTGACCACCATAGCGTCAATGGGGGCTCCTTTAGACCACGGTTGTCTGTCAGTGGGAGGAGACAGAATCTTGTCAGGGCATTTGGGGATAGGCTCTATGGTGTCAGGCTCCTTCCATGCCCACGTGGTAAGGTCCACCAAGGGATCCGCTGGTGGGGACACCCAGGAAATAGATGGGCCCATGCCAAAGGCCCCCAGGAACACTGACTCATCCGTAGAAGGTTTTGGGGCTGACCAACCTCCCCTCTGGCGGAGAACCTCCATGATGTCTCCGAAGGATACATCTTCGGAAGGTGACCTGGGGAAACTTTCTCCTTCCTCTAAGTCTGTGTCCATAGTGAAGGACTCAAAAGAATCCAAGTACCTCCTTTTGCACTTACGGTTGTCCTCTTCAGTGGGCCACTCCAAAGAGGACTCGTGAGCCGCAGGGAATTTCGTCAGAGAGAATAACCTGGGGGTCCTCTGGCACAGACTGTCCTTGAGACCGTATAAAGGGAGTGGATGTGAAATGCAGCGGGGTCTGGGTGGAATCCGAGGAGATGGGCTGCAGTCTCAATCCTTGGGAGAGAACCCCCTCCACCACTTCGAATGCCAATGGAAAGCGTACCTCCTTGGCACCTAGCAAGGAAGAAGCCCTCCAGGGTCCGAAGTGGGGATGGGAGCCAAAGCAAGGGTAGCCTGAGGTCCAAGGGAACTTTTCAGATCCAAACAAGCCGGAGCCGAAGAAGAATCCATTCCCTCGGTTCCGACTCCCTGTCCATGGCTCTGAGAGTCACCCGGATCCAAACTGGCCGGATCAGAGGAAATCAAGGTAACAGCCGGAATTGAGGTTGGAGGAACCATCAGCGCCGAGCTACCAGCTCCAATGAGCCTCAGATCCAAAAACTCTGAAGCAGTCGCCCTGATCAGTGAAAGAGAGATGGGGTGGAAAAAGGGCAGAGAGGTCCCCCCTCCGGAGGGAGAGGGGCCTGGCAAGACTCCCATCTGTATTTGGGCCAGAAGAAATCTCCACATCATCCTGTCCACGTCTAAGTCCGATAGGCTAAGAGTCGATCGCGAAGAAATCTCCACATCATCCTGTCCACGTCTAAGTCCGATAGGCTATGAGTCGATCGCGAAGAAGTAACAGACTCTGATCTGGCTGGTCTGCGCAGTAAGGGTGAGGAAGGCCTCGGATCCGAAGATTCCAGCGGCTCCGGCGAGAAACAGGGTAATCGGAGTCGTGGAGAAACTGGCCTTGAAGTCTTAGAAGGAGGGCTAAGGAAAGGCTCCCTATCCGAGGATCTCTTGCGAGGCCTATCCCTCCCTCCTTTCTTTATCCTCCCTGCGCCTTTCTCTGTCCTTGTCTCTGTCTTTTTCTTTTTACTTGTCTGCCCCAGCACCAGAAGAAGCGGGAGTTTGAGTCCCTGTCTGGGTGGGAGATTTGGTGGGAGTACCAGAGACAGAGGCCAAAGCAGAATCCAGCATAGAAGCAGGGAGAAGACCCTTGGCAACCAATTTGGCCTTTCAATCCCTGAGAGCTCTTGGGTTAAAAACCTGCACAGATAGCACACTGGGTGGATAAATGGGGCACTCCCAAACAAATTATGCACAGAGTGTGACAATCAGCCAGTGAAAGCTTGTGGCCACACACTACATTTTTTGAAGACTGATTTAGGCTGATCAGCCATAGTCCAAAACTGAACGCCACTCCCTACAGAAATACAACACACACATGCTGAGGGAAAGTGGGCCTAAAAGCAACTGACAAGACAAAAACATTTTTTTTTTTTTTGAACTGACTAACAAAGCGTTATACTAATGCGGGAAGTGGGATACACTAAGGATCACAGACTCACTAAAAGGAAGAACAATCCTAACTTACTTATCCCTGAGCTCAGTGCAAAGAGACCACGATGCTCACTGTGATGCGACAAACAAGATCTGGGAAGGCAGGAGATGGTGGTGCATTATGGGTAAGGGAGGAGCTCAGAGTTTGGAGCAGATGCTAGAAAATAATTTGTTGACTCTGATCCTGAATACCCGCGGGTTGCAGATAAAATGAAGTTAACTACTTCAGATCTAAAGATGCATTTCCCATACCTGTTCATCGTCCTGGAATCCCTATTAGGAGGATGGACAGTACAAAGTTTCAGACATCTCTTTCTTGGTGGCCGCCGCCACCACCATGGCATCAACCATCATTCCCTTGGTAAGGAACATTTTGTCTTGGGGTGAAGTAATAAATTTGTTGGGCCTCCGAAGGACAGGTTCCACAGTTTCAGGAGACTCCCACGCCCTTCGAGCAACCCACTCCATGAGTTCATCTAAGGGTGGAGTCACCCAAGAGGTGTTGAAACCCAAAGGCCTTCAGGAGCACTGACTCATCATCAGTAGGGCTAATGGACTGCCAGTCACCCCTCTGCTTCAGGACTTCAAGGATATCAGCAAAGGAGATATCCTCCGAGGGGGACCGTGGGGACCCTTCTGACTCCTCTAAATTGGTGTCTGATTTAACAGACACCTGCAGGGAATCCAAATGCCTCCTCTTGCAAAGCTTCTTCCTGGGAACCTCATCTGTGAGGGCTTCCGGTGAGGTCTCAGTAGAACAGGGTCACCCAATGGGGCTACCTGAGGCTCTGGGTCTCGATATTTTACAGGGACCTGCGATGTAGAGGCAGAAAGTGGCACTTTAGGGGAGGAGGAGGAAGGCCTTGATGACGTAGGTGTCTTGGAAGACATAACCCTCATAGCATCGAAGGCTCCACTGCTCCAACGCGAGGAAGCAGTCGGTTCTGAAGAAGACGGCAACCTCCCCGGTGTTGACACAGTGGACTCCAACACAGTGGACTCCAACCCAGAGGAAGGAGCCGAGCTCATCCGAGCCGAAGCTCCAAGTGAAAGGGTCGGAACCGACCCATCGGTTCAACCCCCCCTGGAGCCGACCAGAAAGTGTCAGCTCCCAGACTCCTCGAACGGCACTGAAGTAGTCAGAGTTGACTGAGCCGATGGCACTGCAACAGGCCTTGGTTCTGAAGGTTCCACAATCATCAGTTCCACCTCCCCCGGCTCAGAAGGCCCAGCTCGGCTCGGAGGAGGAGTACACAGCAGGTAAAATTAGTCTTCGGCTTCAAAACCGGTTGGGTCAAAGCCGATAATAATTTGATCAGTGCTGGATTCTCGGGAAGCCTCTGCACCACTCGGTCCACATCCACATCGGAGAGGGTTCTTGAAGAATGAGTAGAAGGTATCAAGGAAGTCACCGACTGCAAAATGGGTGAACTCAAGTTTCGGGAACCGGCTCCAAAACACCAGCTAGGTGCTCGGCTCTGAAAACTGCGGAACTGGAGGCCGCACCTTTTCAGTAAGGCTTGGAGCCGACGACTTCAGCTCCGACGTAGCTTTTGATGACTTTGAGCCCTTTGATGACTTAGAAATCTGGTCAGCCTTGTCCAATGATTCCTGGAAATCTGGTTTCAGCAAGCTCCTGTCTACCAGTTTCCTCCTACGCTCCAGTAACACCCTGCTGCTAAAGGAGTGGCAAATGGAACAATCCTCCTGCAGATGGACTGCCCCCAAACAGTACTCACAACTGACATGCAGATCAGTTATAGACATTTTCTGCCCATACCTAGGACATTTTTTAAATCCAGATTTTTGTTTTTCTTTTTGATCAGTCATATCAAAAAACAACAATATATGTACCAGAGAAAAAAATCAAGTCTATATATATCTCTATGGAAATATCTAAGGACAAACCAGTCAAGAAAAAAATAGCCCAATTTACTATCAGACTAACACACACACACACACACACACACACACACACACACACACACACACACACACACACACACACACACACACACACACCAAATACACTAAAGCTATAAATCTACAAGCTAAACTACTTAAGGAGAAGTATTTTCTACTTTTTGACTTTTCAACTTTCTGTACTAACGGAATTAAAGAACAAAAACGTGGCCAATAAGGCCTAAGAGCAGCCGCTCTATAAAGACGAAGAAATTCATCAAAACAGTAAGGACAGAGTCTAAACAACACACTAAGGCTAACTAGCCAAAAACACACATTCAAAATTTTGGATAGTTATCCCTACATTTCCTTGTATAAATAAAGAAATAATGGCCTGAGCACTCTCTCAACCTCCGATCTGTTGCAGCAGCAAACTAGATTGGAGGTGAGACAGAGAGCATCATCGGATAGGGTCTTGGCCTCAAGCTACTCTCAAACCTTGAGCTTGTGAAAGCGGCAGACTCAGAGCCAATGGATCGGCTCTAAACCCATGTGTAAGAATGAACGGCGAGATTGAACTTCCCATTCATCTTTGCAAACAGACCTCATATCTTCAGATGAACAATGTCCAACTTTTGTGTTTTTCATTGCAGGGACCACCCTGGTAGGACATAGCACTTTACCACTAGCAAGAGGTCTCTTTCCTAGCCATCCAAAGAAGATGATCCCAGAGTATCTGCCAGACTCAAAGAAGATGGTTTTCCCATTCCCAGATCAGATGCTAGAAAACCACAGAGAATACGACTAACCCTCAGTTCATGCTGACAGCTATACCAAGGGAGCCCATAGTGTACATCAGTGGTCTGAGAAATACTGGTTGGCCACTAAAGAGTCACCCAGTTATGACAAATGCACGGTTTAAGCCCATGTTGGCAGCAAGAGCTCCTTACTGTGCTCTTTTTCTTTTTAGGCATGGCAGTAGTATAGCCAAGCAGAACCAAAGTATCCATGCTGTAGGCATGGAAGAAGTCCGATTGCCAGTAACCACTACTGGAACGAGTTGGTCAGAAGTGTTCACAAGCAGCACACACTCCTATACTTCCCTACACAATCTCTTTCAAATAAAAGCATAAATACCCAAAAATACAGTCAGCACTCAAATCCCCTTTTCTGACATAAATAACTGAAGGCAAGTTGTCACAAAGTACATATGAACACTCCACTAAAAATACATTTTCTGCCCTGTAATTTTTTTCTATCATTAAAACATACACAAATGCACGTTCTCATAAGCAGTGCAATTTTACATACAATTAGCCTCAACGCGGTAGTGGTGCTGCGGTAGCGTTGTCGCCTCACAGCAAGACGTTGTCCCGTTCGATTCTCAGCTAGACCGTCTTCTGTGTGGAGGCAAGCACACACACACACACACACACACACACACACACACACACACACACACACACACACACACACCAAATACACTAAAGCTATAAATCTACAAGCTAAACTACTTAAGGAGAAGTATTTTCTACTTTTTGACTTTTCAACTTTCTGTACTAACGGAATTAAAGAACAAAAACGTGGCCAATAAGGCCTAAGAGCAGCCGCTCTATAAAGACGAAGAAATTCATCAAAACAGTAAGGACAGAGTCTAAACAACACACTAAGGCTAACTAGCCAAAAACACACATTCAAAATTTTGGATAGTTATCCCTACATTTCCTTGTATAAATAAAGAAATAATGGCCTGAGCACTCTCTCAACCTCCGATCTGTTGCAGCAGCAAACTAGATTGGAGGTGAGACAGAGAGCATCATCGGATAGGGTCTTGGCCTCAAGCTACTCTCAAACCTTGAGCTTGTGAAAGCGGCAGACTCAGAGCCAATGGATCGGCTCTAAACCCATGTGTAAGAATGAACGGCGAGATTGAACTTCCCATTCATCTTTGCAAACAGACCTCATATCTTCAGATGAACAATGTCCAACTTTTGTGTTTTTCATTGCAGGGACCACCCTGGTAGGACATAGCACTTTACCACTAGCAAGAGGTCTCTTTCCTAGCCATCCAAAGAAGATGATCCCAGAGTATCTGCCAGACTCAAAGAAGATGGTTTTCCCATTCCCAGATCAGATGCTAGAAAACCACAGAGAATACGACTAACCCTCAGTTCATGCTGACAGCTATACCAAGGGAGCCCATAGTGTACATCAGTGGTCTGAGAAATACTGGTTGGCCACTAAAGAGTCACCCAGTTATGACAAATGCACGGTTTCAGCCCATGTTGGCAGCAAGAGCTCCTTACTGTGCTCTTTTTCTTTTTAGGCATGGCAGTAGTATAGCCAAGCAGAACCAAAGTATCCATGCTGTAGGCATGGAAGAAGTCCGATTGCCAGTAACCACTACTGGAACGAGTTGGTCAGAAGTGTTCACAAGCAGCACACACTCCTATACTTCCCTACACAATCTCTTTCAAATAAAAGCATAAATACCCAAAAATACAGTCAGCACTCAAATCCCCTTTTCTGACATAAATAACTGAAGGCAAGTTGTCACAAAGTACATATGAACACTCCACTAAAAATACATTTTCTGCCCTGTAATTTTTTTCTATCATTAAAACATACACAAATGCACGTTCTCATAAGCAGTGCAATTTTACATACAATTAGCCTCAACGCGGTAGTGGTGCTGCGGTAGCGTTGTCGCCTCACAGCAAGACGTTGTCCCGTTCGATTCTCAGCTAGACCGTCTTCTGTGTGGAGGCAAGCATGAATGGGCATGCCTTCGTTGAAGGCTGTGCATCAGGGCTGGTAACTCGGCACGTAAAAATCCACTACCAAACATTAGCGGACCGGCATTCCGCTGTGGCGACCCCTAACCGGGATAAGCCGAAAGACGCAACAACTTTAAAATAAGCCCCGTTCCAAAAATAACGGTCCACACACAAAACTTTCCATATTAAAAAGGAATACTAGCTTTCTTAAATACTGTTTTGAGTCAGTCAGCAAATAAAATACATTAATATTTGACTAAAAGGACAACACTTGCTGTGGTGTGCTGTCAAGGAGTTGTGTCCTGAAATATGCCTACTGTTTGCTAGTCCGGGCTTTGACTCCTACGATCCTAAACAGAATGAAGTGGCTACTAAATAATGAATAAACATTTAAACACATTTTCAGTTCACTGTAGTTTTGGCATGCAAACAAAGAACACACCAAGAGGTAAATAATACATTTTATGGCTGGTCCTATCTATCCTCTTGGATGGGTCTATATTACTTTGAACATTTATTTAATCAAATAACTAATCACTAAACTCTAAGTTGAAGTTCCAATTCAGTGAACTACCTAAACATCGAATGTAAATTGATCAAACTGTTTCACTTGGCCAACATGGCAAATGTAAAATAAATTGCACAAGGCTTATTCAATAAAGGTTTAATATGAGAGCTACTGCCTTCAGAAAAGATTCAGCATTATATTTATCTTTGTTCTCAATAATAGTCTAGAGACGACGATGCCATACTACAGTTTAACCTTTTCCTCAATGTAATGCGATCTCGGAGTTCGTATATTTAATTTGCGGGGGGGGGGGGGGGCCTGCAAAAACAAAGAAGAAAAAATATGTGCAGACTGGTGCTATTGCACTTTATTATTTATAGACAAGCTTGGTTGTTAATAAACTCACAAACGGTGTTAATGCACTTTATTCTTTACAGTTTACTATCAAAGTGTATTTTACATTTGCAGTGTTGGCCAAGTAAAATAATACAATAAATTTACATTTGATGTTTAGGTAGTACAGTGAATAGGAACTTCGACGTATAGGGTTTGATGATTAGTTATTTGATTAAATAAACATTCAATGAAGTCATGTAGACCCCTCTTGTATATATATTGTATTAATATATATATATATATATATATATATATATATATATATATATATATATATACATACACACACACATATATATATATATATATATATATATATGTATATGTTTAAAAGGTTTTCTTTCAAGATCTTAGCTAAAACCTTATTAAACTACTTCAGTTGTGGCATTTGATTGAGATTCCTTTTTTTTTTTTTAAGTGAAAAAATTAAACCCATTGTACTGGATTCAGAATATGGTGGTTTGCATTTGCTGGCCAATTCCGTCTACATCAAAGATGCAACAACAACTCAACAACTGCATTTCTGCTATTCAGTATACAGAGGAAGTAGGGGACACAAAGGAACATGACAGGTCGCTACTCTATTTGGGAACAGTACTAATGCAGAGGAAGTGCCCAACAGCACAGGGAAATATTTTGTATTCTACTTTTATTACTCTAGATAAAGATAAAATGGGGAGCAGTAAATTTCCAAAGTGTACAATTCTAAGCTACAACTTTACCTAAAAATAAAACAATGCACGAATAATTAAAGATAATACTGCTCCTTTAAGGAAAGTGGGCTCATGTGGAAGGTAGCTTTCATTACTCATATAAAGTGTCAAATGCCCTCTCTCAAACAAATCACCTTCCTGCTGCACTGCAAGAGACCTGCTGTTAAGCACTATCTTTTGCAATGTTTTGTTAGTTTAGCACCAAGCCATCCCACCGTGATGCACCCATTCCCCAAGTTGAATAACTTAATTTTTAAGCAAGATTATACAAAAGTGTAGTCCACTGAACTGACTACTATCTAAAGGCAACTATTAGTTTTTAGTAAGCATTCAATTACTTTTATTTATTTGACATTTGTGGATCGGGAATGTCTGACTGAGCTTGCGCCCTTTTTCAGCAGAGCCCCAGGGAGAAAAGCTCGACAAAGTATTACATTCACCAGTACTTGCGTATTATCGCAACCACATTTGTTCCATTGTGTAATTCATTATGTTTACAAGACAGGGCTGTATGTGTAGGTGTAACAGGCCGTGTAAACTCAGAATTACCTTTGTTTCGGTTTTCTTGTGCAAGTGGACCACGAAGAAGAAAGGAAAGCGGCCCTTTTGCAAACAAGTGCAAGAGTGTCAGTTTGTCATACATCACTTTATTTTTTTTTTTTTTTTTTTTTACAAAGAATGACAGCATCCAGCCATGTGCTGTACTAAACTGACAAGTACAGCAGGGGAACTGCGCTCCTCCATGTTGGAAGGAGGATCTGGAAAATGAAGCTCCTTGTAACCATTTCTGTGATGCTTACTATGGCAAAAATTGGTGGTGTACTTTCCAAACACTTACTACGCCATTCCTTGAACAGAGGAATACCTTTCCTGGTGTTATCATAGGCGGTCCCCAGTTCCGCAGTGTCATTTTCACAACTGGAAACCACATTCCTGCAGGAAAACGAGTGCCTGAAACACTTGCAAATGCTGATGATAATCTTTAGAAATGGGCAAAAAGTTTACATTACTTTCAGAAATGGCATACATTACAACATGACAGGATGCCAAAGGAAGTGTAAATCCCCGATTCTCAATGCAGACTTGTAAAACAGAAGAAAATGTCCATTACATATCCCTTACTATCAAGATGCCAACAGGTGATACCAGGGTGGGTACTTCATGTCATTTTGTAAGGTTTGCCTTTTCAGAAAGTCATTTAAACTTTTTAGACATTAGTAAGGACTATTATCAGCTGGCTGAAGTGTTTCAGGCAGTCATCTGTCTGCAGGTATGCACTCTTTGTAACCGTGAAAATATGGTCGAGATAATACGCAAGTACCCATTCACCATTATAATGTTTACAAACAATACAGTATACCTGAGGTAATATAAACAATGCATTATAATGCTTGTATTCCCATTTGTAGCATACGAATTTAAAAGGTGTTATTTACAAAAAAGGCAATAAAACTATGTTAAAGTAATTCATATATCTCCAATACATAAGGAATTCCCCATTTAGAGGGGAAGTAATGACAATTAGCACACAGTAAGATAAGAGTACAGAACATACTGTAGATCAAATCCTAGTTCTTACAGGCAACATCATGTACATCAGTAATCAGAAGGAGAGGGAAAGTTGATTAGATAGAGCAGGTGATAGAAAAAGGTTAAGTGATAAGAGAAAAAAAAGGGGGTAGCTATGGGTAAAAAGTACAGTTGTGTATACCTACCATAAATGTAGATGTTAGAGTGTCTTCACTGTTGCAGTCATAACTGTAGGGTACTCCTGCCGGCAGGCAGTCAGAGGTCGGCCAGAATATCAAAGTCTGGGTCCAGCGTCGGCTGTATCAGCAAGTACCCTGACGTCAGAACGCATGGGTATAAAGCTGACAGCCGACGCCATCTTCTCCAGCCTTTCTTACCCCTGATGTCAGAAGCCCCCATAAAACCAAAAGGTGCCCCAAGGGAAACACAAATACACCAGAAAGGTAGTGGAAAAGGAAACAAAGTAAGCAAAAAAGAAACAAGAGGGGTCTGGAGGGAGGGAAACACCGACTGCAACAGTGAAGACACTCTAACATCTACATTTATGGCAGGTATACACAACTGTACTATGTTCTTCGTGTTTCACTGTTGCAGTCATAACTGTAGGGTAGAATCCCAAAGCTGCGAACACGGGAGGAGGTTATGAAGAAGAAGGAGCAGCTAGAAGACCCTGCAAGACAGCAGAGGCAAAGCCTGCCCTAGACTTAGAGTACAAAGGGAGGTTATAGTGCTTGGAAAAGGTATGCACAAAGCTCCAAGTGGCAGCCTCCAGAATGTCCTTGGTATGAACTCCTTTGAGAAAGGCTGCTGAAGTGGCAGCTGCTCTAGTAGAATGAGTCCTGACGGTACCTGGAATCTGTTTTCCATAAAGAGAGTAACAATATCTTATTCCATGAGCAATCCATTTGGAAATAGTTTGCTTAGAAATAGCTTTACCTAGAGAACTGGAAGCAAATGAGATAAGCAATTGATCTGATTTTCTGAAATCTTTAGTTTTGTCCAGGTAAAAACGTAGTTGCCTGTGTACGTCCAATCAATGTAAAATCCTTTCCCCCTTATTTTGGGGGTTTGGGAAAAAGGTAGGAAGGTGAATAGTCTGATTTAGAGCCACTCTAGAAACTAACTTAGGCATAAAAGTAGGATTGGTCCTCAAGGAAACTCTGTCCTGATGGAAGATGAGGTATGGTTCCACGGCCATGAGGGCTTGTAACTCAGACACCCTTCTGGCAGAAGTCAAGGCCAACAAGATAGCTGTCTTCCAGGATAAGAACTTAATATCCGCAGAGGCAGCAGGCTCAAAAGGAGGCAAAGTAAGCTTTTCCAAGACATAGTTGAGATCCCAAGGAGGGACAGGAGGAGATCTAGGAGGTCTTAAATTCTTAGCTCCTCTCAGAAATTGTCTAACCAGCTGGTGGGAAAAAATGGGAGGATCACAATTGAAATGAGCCGAAATAGCAGAAGCATGAATTTTAATGGAAGAAAAGGAAAGACCTTTAATCAAAAGGTCTGAGAGATAAAGTAAAATAGAGGGAATATCAGGTATTAAAGGATCAGAGCCACGATCCTGCATCCAAATACAAAATCTTTTCCATTTAGAAGCATAAGATTTCCTTGTACTAGGACGCCTAGCTTCCAAAAGAATATCCAAAACTTGTTTAGGAAGAGAAGGAATCAATTGCCTTTGATGAGCCAAGCTGCCAGGCAGAGAGTCTTGATTTGAGAGTGAAATACCTGACCCTGATGCTGGGACAGTAGAGAATGGGTCAGAGGAAGACTCCAAGGGGGTTCCAAGCAAGGGTGCAGTAGAGTTGGGTACCAAAACTGACGAGGCCAATTTGTAGCTATCAAAATGATCAGTCTGGGTTTGTCCAGCTTTATCTTTAGCAATACCCGAGGCAGAAGAGGAAGAGGAGGGAAGGCATATCCCGAAAGATTCCTCCAGCTGAAGGACAGGGCATCCACTTTCCAAGCTGTCTTGTGGAAGGACCTGGTGCAAAAGAGAGGCAACTGATGGTTG
The DNA here is from genome assembly GCF_019279795.1 of Protopterus annectens. NCBI lineage: Eukaryota > Metazoa > Chordata > Ceratodontiformes > Protopteridae > Protopterus > Protopterus annectens. Next base: position 861,214,677 of record NC_056728.1, read on the forward strand.
AGATGGGATGCAAACAGATCTGAGGACAGCCCCAAACTGCAGTTATCATGCTGAATAAGTTGGGGTCCAACATCCATTCGTGAGGATCCAAAATGTTTCTGCTTAGGCTGTCTGCTAAGAGATTCTGATTTCCTGGAATGAACTGTGCCTGAAGATCCAGATTCAAATTTAGGGCTGTGTCCCATAAAGTCATGGCAAGTCTGCAAAGGGGGTAAGAGTGAGAGCCCCCTTGCTTGTTTATGTACCACATGACTGTGGTATTGTCTGTTCGAATTAGCAGAGGTCCTGGCTTCAAAAGAGTCTGGAAGGCTAGAAGAGCATTTTAGACTGCTAACATTTCTTTCAAGTTGATGTGCCATAGAAGGTGTTTGTTTGTCCAAGAACCCTGTTGGCATTTGTCTAGAAAATGAGCTCCCCAAGCATAATCTGAGGCGTCCGTGTTTATGATCTGAGTAGGTTGAGGAAGACGAAAGGGCTTCCCTTCGTTCAAAATACACGCCCTGGACCACCAAAGGAATTCCTTCTGGAGGCAGGGAATCAGTGGAATCATTGTATCCAGACTGTGGCAATGCTGAGACCATACACTCTTTAGGTACCATTGAAGTTTCCTCATGTGAAGCCTCGCATTTGGAATCAACAGGATGCAAGAGGCCATGTAGCCCAAAGCCTGCAGGAATTTCCTTGCAGTGAGCAGAGTCAATGTTGCCAAGGTCTTGAAGATTGAAGCCAGCTGTAACTGTTTTTCTGGAGTAAGGAAGGCCATCTGTAAACTTGTATCTAGAAGAGCTCCCAAAAAGGTCATTCGTTGAGAAGGAATCGAATGTGACATTTTTGTGTTCACTGAGAATCCCAGTAGTAGGAGAAGACGTTGAACAAAATGGAGGTGTTGAAGTAAAAGGCCTTTGCTGTCTGCCTGAATTAGACAGTCGTCCAGATAGGGGTAAATCTGAATCCCCTGAAGTCTGCAGTAAGCTACTACTGGAGCCAGGCATTTGGTAAAAACTCTGGGCGCAGTAGATAAGCCAAATGGCAGTACAGAGAATTGGAAGTGTCTCGAGCCTGCCTTGAATCTGAGGTACTTTCTGCATTGTTGCCTTATGGGGACGTGTAAGTAAGCCTCTTTTAAGTCCAATGTTACCATCCAAGCATCTTGCGAGAGCATTGGAAGAAGTTGTTGAAGTGTAAGCATCTTGAATTTTGGAATTTCCAAAAGGTGTTTAATATTGAGCGGTCCAGTATCGGTCTCCAGCAGTTTTGTTTTCTCGCGACCAGCTAAAGTCTTGCGTAATAACCTTTCCCCACTTCTAGAGGTGGAACAGGTTCTATGGCTCTTAAGGCTAATAAAGCGTCCACTTGATTTAAGGCCTCTGTCCATTGATGTTTTGGCAGATCTGGCCAGCCGGAAGGCCTTGGCAGAGTGTGAAAGTGGAATCTGTAGCCTTTCAAAATCACGTCTAACACCCATTTATCCTGGGTAATGTGAGTCCAATTTTGGTAAAAAAGAGAAAGTTTTCCTCCGAGAGGGGCATCCAGGGAAGGAGGACCTGAAGCCCAACAGAGGGAGTCATTGGGTCTGCTTTCTTTGGGTTTGAGGTCTGTCTTCTCCCCTTCTAGGTGAAGAAGCAGTCCACTGTCTAGATCTGTAAGAGGCCTGAGCCTGCGCCCAACCTCTGGAGCGTCTATATCTTCCCCTTTGAGGCCTGTCAGAAGTGGGAAAAGACCAATTTTTGGAGGGCCAATTTCTGGAAAATCTAGGAGGCTGCACTTGCAAAAAATCTTTTACAGTCTGCATAGACTTGGCTTTTTCTTCCATCTTTTTAATAAACTCCTCAGCCTTAGATCCAAATAAGACATCATGCTGAACAGGGGCATCTAGCAATTTAGCCTTAACTTGTTCAGGTAAATTCTGCTCATGAAGCCAAGCATGTCTCCTGATAACAGTACCAGAGGCAGCAGCCCTGCAAGACGCCTCTAAGGCATCAAAACCACAATGTAAACTATGTTTGCTAACTTGTTCAGTTGCATGCAACACATCCTGTAATTCCTTGTCCTCAGCACATGCAGGAAAGGTAGAAAGCCTTTGTTTTAAAACAGATAAAAGAAACTGTTGATACTTAAACATGTGAAACTGGCAATTTAAAGCTCTAATAGAAAGGGTAGCTGAAGTATAAACCTTTTTGCCCCACCTGTCCAAGGCACGAGAATCCTTTTTAGAGGGGATAGGATTCTTAGAGGAGGCGGCCTTAGCAGCCTTAGAACCCTGCGGAATAGTTTCATGATCAGCAGAAGGGTTCTTAAATAAGAATTGATGGGAATCAGGGACCCTGTAAAATCTATCAGGCTTAGAAGGAGCAGGCGGCATGGAATCAGGATTCAAGTTAGCTTCAGAGAAGGCATCATCCACAATGTCAACTACAAGAGGAATAGCTAAAGGCCTGTGTTGAGGAAGAAGAAATTCCCCAAGTCTCTTTTTGGAAGCAGAATAATCCTGACCTTCCCAATGAAAATGCTCCCTCATCTCATGCAAGGTTTCCCCAAAAGAGAAATCTTCAGGGGGAGAGGCAGAGGGAACAGAATCCTCTGCATCAGAATCCTCATAAGGAGGAAAAGAGTAATCCTGATCAGAGGAAGAAACAGAAGATACAGAAGCCTGATCAGAGGAATCATAAGGGATATAATGTCTAGGCCTTTTCTCAGGAGGAGGGTGAGAGCCCCTAATCATAGTTAATAAATCCTCAGCCATCCGCAGCAATTGCTTCTGAGTCTTAGGAGCTGAATCCGAAGAAGCTTGAGCAGAAAGTCTGGGTTTAACAGGAGTCTTTGACTTAGCCTTTGTCTTTGTGGAAATAGTAATATGTGAAGGCCTGAAGACCCCCTCAGAAGCCGGTACCTGCACAGCGGTTCCGGACCCATCTGAAGGAACAACGTCCGAAGGTCCTGCAGCAGACAAATTACTAGGCCTAGATGGCTCCCCATGGGAGTCCGTGTCGGCCATCGGTTCTGAAGTGGCGGACGACAGGGGCTGCAAAAGCGCCTCACTGACGACCGCCAAACCCGAAGCTGGCTCCGGCTGCAAAGTATCCTGTTTGGACCTCGGAGGCCTGTCCTTGTCTTTGCATTTCTTCTGTATTCCGGTAGTCTGTAAAGTATCCGACGACATCCTATAATTAAATAGTCTACCGAAGTAATTCAAGGCCCAATCATACCTACGCTTGATAGTGCGAGAATTAAACCTGGCACAGAACCGACAGCAAGAAACGTCGTGGTCAGGGCCTAAGCAAGGTAGACAGTAAGAGTGGTAATCTTTATGAGTTATTTGTTTTCCACACGATACACAATTATTAACTTTTTCTGACATCGGAGGAGCAAGAAAAAGGTTTCCCCAACGGGGTACTTAGCTTTGAGAAGAGAAGTAGAAAACTTCGGACCGACGACAATCACACCACGTTGTCTTGAAATCGCCAACCAACAACTAGCGAACTGCTTTGCACCGCACGGCAAGAAAGACTGGAGAAGATGGCGTCGGCTGTCAGCTTTATACCCATGCGTTCTGACGTCAGGGTGCTTGCTGATACAGCTGACGCCGGACGCAGACTTTGATATTCTGGCTGACCTCAGGCTGCCTGCCGGCAGGAGTACCCTACAGTTATGACTGCAACAGTGAAACACGAAGAACATCAGGGAAAATTAGAGATTTTTTTTTTATTTATAAATAAGAGAAGAGAGGAGTAGTAGTTAGAATCATGTGAAATCAGAGAAAGGGTCTGCATTCAGTTCAGCTGAGCATGCTCTACAATTTTATTAGAACATTTGAATATTTGTCAAGGGCAGGGGCCATGTAAGTAAATGAAATAGCTTACAGTGAAACTGAATTAAACATTATGGAGGCTATGGGAAACATTTCACTTGCACATCTGCTGTAGAGATGGGAGTTAGGGGTGGGCAGGTCAAATTCCTGATGCATGAAGCTGAAAATGCTTTTGCAGTACCTGAAACTTTCTTTAAATCTGTACATTGAGGATACAGGACAGTATAATGTCTAATAGAATAACATGTAAAGAGGACTCTGAATGGTATGCACCCCCCACTTTTAAAACATGATCCTAAAAAGTTGTTCAACTTACATGTGCACCCAGGTCTTTCCGAAATAGGAACATTCTGGTTTCTGTGGAACTACTTAGTTAGCAAAATCATAATTAGTAAATCATGAGACAAACATACTTCTATTTTTGTGGCTGATCAAGACCGCACCAAAGACATCGTAGTACTACTACATTAAAAACAAGGCAGATCCCCTGCCAACAGTGAGAATTTGTAAGTTCAAAAGTCAGTAATAACCAACTATGAACGTAAACTGAACCTGCATGTGCACCACATTCATTCTTTTCTAACTTTCCTTTCTGCCCAGAGAATCAACTCCAACAGAAGACAACAGATTATGAAAACAGAAAAAAATGCAACAGCTAAAAGAGCTGAAGCATCACTTGACATGCAACTGTACTTTTTGCAGAAATACTACTAGACTTGTACTTTTTAGAAAAATCTAAAAACAAATGCAAAAAAAGTAGCCATTTCTTCAAAATGCATATTATGAACTGTTTTAGATAAGCACTGCAAAAGGCTAGGCCTGGTTATACAGATATGTAGGAAAAAACTCTAAACAAGTATCTTATCAGTAGGTTGAACATACACCACAAAACTTGCCACACAGCAGCTGATTAAAAAGGGACAGAAAACTGTAAGCAATCTTCTCCTTGCACACCCCAGGAAATCGGCTACTTCAGACAAAGTCAAAAAGAAGCCTCACTCAAAATCCAAATGCAGGACTGAAAAACAGTAATTAAACCGTATACTAGGAGCAGAAGAGGACATTATTATTGATGTAACTTGGTTAAAAAGTACAGAAACAGGGAAATTTTCATGTTCAACTGACTTCTCTTACTGTAGCTAAAACTGCTGCGCAGGCAAATGTTAGCTGTGGCGTAGTAAAAGGTTTCTGTCACCCTTGTAATCAATGTTCATTACACACTCAAATATTTAAGTACCAATGTATTCACCATTTTAGAATAGGCAATGACTGAAAAGGTTCTCAGACTAGTTCACCTACCCTGTTAAACCCAAATAAGGGTATTTAAATCTAAAATTAATTCAGAAAATGTAACACATGATATGACCAAAACCCTGTCAGATATGTGCACTCTAACATCAGCAAAATAGGTACTCTCAGTTATAGCCATTATCAAAAAACATGGTACATTACAAAGGAAAAGTATGTTTTCATTATCAAAAATAAGGGAAATACCCCATCTAAACAGAAGATAACTTATTACAAAAATACAAGGCCCAAACAATATGCCCTATATTGGCCACCTCAAAGCCCTGTCACTATAATCTGTATCCTACAGACTGCCAAGAGGTAACCCGTGTCTGACATACACTGCATCTTCCAACCCATTACTGATGGATTACTGCACATCAGCAAGTCAAACAGCATCAGAAATACTCTGTCTATGCATAGCCGGCCTTAGGCATAGGCCAACTAGGTGGCCGCCTAGGGCCCCACTCTAACAGGGGAGCGTTTCCAGTATTTATTTGCTATAAGTAGACCAGGATAGGGGCACACAGTGGTGTAGTGGGGGGCCACCATGAAACCCTTTTGCTTAGGGCACCAGTTGACCTACGGCTGCTCCTGTGTCTATGGACCTAAACCGCTCCTACATCATCAACAGAACAGTTCAGAGGGACAGGTATACCTCATAATGGATACTGTTGCTCTGGAACAGACTCCACACCCATGTAAAACAAAGCTCATCCTTGACAACATTCATGTGCAACTTGGATCTATGCATGGAAAATGTAAGTTTTACCACAGGACTGCCCCAGTACTACTAATGGACAGAAGTAGCTCATAAATGCTGTATCCCACACACGGGTCCCCTCAAATTATTTATGATATAATCCCAGTTACTCTCATTAGGAGTAATGCATCATTATTGAACATGAGATGGGTAAGGCCGATCTCTAACCAAATGGTATAGGTTAATTCAAACACCAAAAGGGAAAGTGGCTAGGTTTAAAATGGCCTGCAAGGGCAGTTGGCCTAGTACTTACCTATGAAATTTAGAAGAAACCTTCAAAGCTAAACCCAAACAGAGAAGCTACTATTATGCATTAGCATTGAGCAAACAACTTACCCTTTCCAAAGCTATTTAAATTGATTCATTCTTCACTTATTCCTTGTTAGCTGCACCTTGTCCCACTGAAGGTTGCACGAAAGCTGGCACTTACACCAGAACACAGCCGGCACAAGGCAGAGAACCAGTCCTCAATAGGGTGCCAGTCCATCAGATAATTCATGCACAAACACCATCGTATTGCACATGCAGCTACAGGCAGTTAGAGAATTGTCAATTCATCTTAAAAACACAGCTTTAGAATGTTGTAGGTAACAGGAGTACTCAGTATAAGCCCATAGAGACAGGAAGACAATGCAGTCTCTGCAGAGACAGTACCCCAGAAAGGAACCAAACCATGGAACCAATAGTTGTGAGCCAGCAACTAAACTCTGCATCACTGTACTATCCTACTTGGCTACTGCAAAACGACACTGAAAGAAAAACTGTGATGCGGAGCTCTAACTTAACATGAATACAAAAAGTAAACAAAAGCTGTGTCAGTACAAAGAAATTTATTATAATCCAAGCCAATAGTAAGCGCTTTCGTCTCTTATGCAAGGGACTTCTTCAGACTATGGCTTTACCATAAAAAACATATGCTTTAAATACTACATTAATTAACATTTTAAAACACCATTTAACATTTAAAAAGCACAGTGACATAAAAATGCACAATAACCATGCATACATTAATGCTTCAACCCCTTTCTTTTTAAATACATTACAAACTCTTCCCTGTTAATTAAACCTGGAGGGAAACAAGCATTTAGTTTAACTTGCCAACAATATTCTAGCCAACCTAGTTCTTCTTCAACATTTACTGACTTAATATTTTGATGCAGTGTCCAAAACTATACATTTAAAATTAATTTTACATTTCTTATCAACATGTTTGCTCATAGCATTTTTTGTATCTACATTACTAATAGCATAATTATGTTCATAAATTCTTTTGTATAGTTCCTCTCTCTGTCTTCCCACATAAAATGATCTACATTCTGAACACATCAATAAATATCAAATTATTAATTCAGTAAATGTTGAAGAAATAGGTTGGCTAGAATACTGTTGGCAAGTTAAACTAAAGGCTTGTTTCCCTCCAGGTTTAAACAACAGGGAAGAGTTTGTAATGTATTTAAAAAGAAAGCGGTTGAAGCATTAATGTATGCATGGTTACTGTGCATTTTTATGTCACTGAGCTTTTAAATGTTAAATGGTATTTTAAAATGTTAATGTAGTATTTAAACATTTTTTTTATGGTAAAGCCATACTCTGAAGAAGTTTCTTGCATAAGAGACGAAAGCGCTTACTATTGGCTTGGATTATAATAAATTTCTTCGTACTGACACAGCTTTTGTTTACTTTTTGGATTTTTGGAGTTATTTGCTTGCTGCTTTTGTTGGAGTGTTTGACATTGTTGCAGCGTGTCAGTTATGGAGATTAGTACTGCTCCAGGAACGAGCTTTGCAGCTGTATCAGCAGGCTGTGTGTTAAACGATACCCAGAGTGGTTCATTTATTGTAAATGAAGGAGGGACAGTAAACCTGCTCATGAGAAACTATCGCAGAGCTGGTTTTAGTAGTAATTGTGAAGAGATTTTAAATGGTTGTTTAGCGCCTCTGGTTAATCCTTTTAATGTGGAAGGAAGTGTTATATTCAGGAATGTTTTCATCTTTTATAAAAAGATTTCTCTGCATTGAAATGTCTTCAGTGGGACAATTTATTCTTTGAGAATTGTTTGAAAGCAAAACAAGTGCCGAAAGGGCTAAGAATTAAAAATTCTACCAGCAGGTAGAGATTTGCCTAAAGTTCTCACAGAGAAATGGCTTGAAATTAATCAAAAGGCGGGGCTTCAGTACATGGAATTGCTTAGTGAAACTAAACATTAAAATCCGTGATTTAACTGCCAAAGTGAAAACTAACTTCAGCGTGTTAAAAGACAATACTTCCTTAGAGAATTTTAACAGCAAGATGAGTATTATACAAGAGAATTTACTCAAACTCAATGAAGGGCTATGCCAGAGAAAAACTAAAATTTTTTAGAGACCGGAATGAATGCGCTGGGGGTGTGGCAGCGGCGTATGGGCTGAAGCTACAAAGCAATAGTGGTATGAAAGAATCCTATGGCGATGGTGCAGTAATAGAGGATGAGTTAAATGTTTTAAGAAGGTCTGAAAGACTAAATAATAAAACCAATGTGGCTGAAACTTCAAAGACAACCACTGTGAATGAAAGAATGGAACCCTGAGTTGGGCAAGGAATTAAAACAACGGAACAAGCAGTTAGACCAAAAACAAAGGAGGCCAACAAAACCAAACCGACAGTAATGGAACCTCAGCAAAAAGGAAATGTAATAGCGGAAAATAATCAAGTTATTGATGCGTATCAAAGAATTGACAATCAAGTGAGATCGTGGGCTCAAGTGATGGCAGATGGAAGCAATGATAAATTTAATTATTCGAATAAACAGCAGCAACGGCCACAAAAAAACTGGTATGGCAGAAAGGGTACAGGGAAAAACTGGAACAGGAAACAACAATACTGGAAGACTTAGGTACTGTAAATTTCAAAATTATTAATCTATCCAGTAAAAAACTGTCTTATGGAGATTGTTGCGTCTTAAGTAAAGGGTGGAATTTCACTCCAGCAAAAAGAGCGAATAAGTTGGTGATGATCAGCAAAATTCGAGACTGTGAGGAAATTAAATTTGAGCATTTTACTTGGTGCACAAATGCAAGGTAATTGTGAAATGTATAAACAGAGTTGCTATAATCCACCATTAATCAAAGAATTAGAAATGTTCCTTAATGTATGTGAATTTCAGATGCTTGAAATGTTAATGATACGAATTCTAGACATTATAATCCAACAAAAAAAGAAAAGGAATGTTTAGATGCTTTAGTCTAAAATGAAGAGGTTTTAATTTTTAAAGCTGACAAAGGTGGTTCTATGGTATTGATGGATAGAAATAAATATGAAAATAAAATGAAAGAAATGTTGTCCGACACAAATTTTTATAGACCTGTGAATATGTCAGAAGTAAGAAAGGGATTTTCATCAATTGATTCCTGTGTGGAAGAATGGTTCTACACAGGAAGAATTGATGAGAAAACTAAAAAAAAAATCCATCTAATAACCCAAAAATAAGTAGGATCTTTGGTATTCCAAAAATCTATAAAAACCTAGATTCCCCACCATTAAGACCCATAGTGGTGAGTAGAAATAGCAAAACTGAAGGAATGTCAGTGTTTGTTGACCAGCATCTACAGAGGGTAGTACCAAGGGGTAAAGACTTGTATAAAAGATAGTTATGACTGTATAAAAAAACTGGAAGAGATTCCGGTGTCTGATTCGCATATACTGGTTACATTAGATATCAATTCTTTGTATACCATGATTCCGAATAAAGAAGGAATGGAGACCGTAAGGGTAGAACTATTACAATCTAAAGTGTTCTCCCCAAGTACAGTAGGGTTATTAATGGAGAGGACTGATTTAGTTTTGAGCCATAATTATTTAGAGTTTTATGATCAAATATATGTCCAAACAAATGGTGTTGCGATGGGTGCTGCTCTAGCTCCTAGTTAGGCTAATGTGTTTATTCAAGGTTGGGAAATGGCCAATATTTTAGAAAGTGAACATAGTAAACATACAGTCAAGATGTTAAGATTTATTGACTATGTCCTTGTAGTGTGGGATGGTACTATTAATGAGTTAAATAACTTTTAAATTACATTAATAATGTTTGTTCCTATATAAAATTTACATAGTTATAATGCAGATAAAATCAATATTTTAGATCTGACAATATATAAATATGATAATAAATTAATTTCTAAGATTTATAAGAAAGATTTTCAAAATAATATGTATTTGCATTATTCTAGTTTGCATCCTAAAAGAACTAAAGTCAATACTGTTAAGGGACAACTTAAAAGGATTAGTAATTTAACTAAAGATGATGAATTGTTTGAGCTTGAAGCTTTAAATTTTTGTAAAAGGATGGAAATAAGAGGATACCCTCAAGATGAAGTACAAACTTTTCACTGAGGAATTAAGAGGAATAATATTGGAAATAATGTCAATATGAATGTTGGTGATAAAAACACATAAAAATTATAGTACAGCATTAGCAATACAAAACAGTACAGATTCAAACACTATAAAGTGAAGAGAAACTGGGGAATTGTAAAAGGAAATTATGGAGAAAATAGGGAATGAACCCAAGTTTATACAGAAAAGGGCTAGAAACTTTGATTTTTTTCAAAGTAAACTAAATAAAGTTAAAGAAGCTGAGGTAAGAAAAGGGATGGTTAAATGTTATAATTGTAACTATTGCCAATATTTATTTACTGATAGTAGTGAATTATTAGTGGGGAAAACAGTAGTCCAAGTCCCAGGGAGGTTTACTTGTAAATCAAAAAATGTTATTTATTTATTGATGTGTTCAGAATGTAGATCATTTTATGTGGGAAGAACAAAGAGAGAACTATACAAAATAATTTATGAACATAATTATGCTATTAATAATGGAGATACAAAAAAATGCTATGAGCAAACATTATGCTGATAAGTAATGTAAAATTAATTTTAAATGTATAGTTTTGGACACTGTGCATCAAAATATTAAGTCAGTAAATGTTGAAGAAGAAAGTACAGTTGTGTACACCTACCATAAATGTAGATGTTCGAGTGTCTTCACTGTTGCAGTCATAACTGTAGGGTGCTCCTGCTGGCAGGCAGCCCGAGGTCGGCCAGAATTCCAAAGTCTGGGTCCGGCGTCGGCTGTACCAGCAAGTACCCTGACGTCAGAACGTAGAGGTATAAAGCTGACAGCAGACGCCATCTTCTCCAGCCTTTCTTGCCCCAGATGTCAGAAACCCCCAACAAAGAAACCAAAAGGTGTCCAAATAGAAACACAAATACACCACAAAGGAAATGGAAGAGAGACCAGGTGAAAAATAGAGGGGATTGGTGGGAGGGAAACACCGACTGCAACAGTGAAGACACTCGAACATCTACATTTATGGTAGGTGTACACAACTGTACTATGTTCTTCGTGTTTCACTGTTGCAGTCATAACTGTAGGGTAGAATCCCAAAGCTGTGAATGAGGGAGGAGGTTATGCAGAAGAAGGGGCAGCTAGAAGGCCCTGCAAAACAGCAGAGGCAAAGCCTGCCCTAGACTTAGAATACAAAGGGAGATTATAGTGCTTAGAAAAAGTATGCACTGAACTCCAAGTGGCAGCTTCCAGAATGTCCTTGGTAAGAACTCCTCTGAGAAAAGCTGCTGAAGTGGCAGCTGCTCTAGTAGAATGACGTCTAACAATACCTGGAGAATCTGTTTCCCATGGTGAGAGTAACAAAACCTTATTCCATGAGCAATCCATTTGGAAATAGTTTGTTTAGAAATAGCCTTACCTAGAGAACTGGAGGCATAAGAGATAAGCAATTGATTAGATTTCCTGAAATCTTTAGTTTTGTCTAGGTAAAATCGTAGTTGTCTGTGTACGTCCAATGAATGTAAGATCCTTTCCCCTTTATTTTGAGGATTTGGAAAGAAGGTAGGAAGGTGAATAGTCTGATTTAGAGCCACTTTTGAAATCACCTTAGGCATAAATGTAGGATTGGTCCTCAAGGAAACTCTGTCTTGGTGGAAGATAAGATATGGTTCCACAGCCATGAGAGCTTGTAACTCTGAAACCCTTCTAGCAGAAGTCAATGCTAATAAGATAGCTGTTTTCCAGGATAAGAACTTGATATCCGAAGCAGCAGCAGGCTCAAAAGGAGGCAAAGTAAGTTTCTCCAAGACATAATTAAGATCCCAAGCAGGAACGGGAGGAGTTCTGGGAGGTCTTAAATTCTTAGCTCCTCTCAAAAATTGTCTCACTAGCTGGTGAGAAAAAAATGGGAGGATCAGTGTTAAAATGAGCCGAGATAGCAGAAGCATGGATTTTTATGGAGGAAAAGGAGAGGCCCTTAAGCAAAAGGCCTGAGAGGTAAAATAAAATGGAAGAAATATCAGGCAAAAGAGGATCTGAACCTCGATCCTGCATCCAAATACAAAATCTTTTCCATTTAGAAGCATAAGATTTTCTAGTGCTAGGCCGCCTAGCTTCTAAAAGAACATCCAAAACTTGTTTGGGAAGAGAAGAAGGAATCCAAGGCCCTTGTACAGCCAAGCTGCCAGGCATAGAGAGTCTTGATTTGAGTGTGCAGCATCTGACCCTGATGCTGGGACAGAAGAGAAGGTATCAGAGGTAGAATCCATGGAGGTTCCAAGAATAGGTGTTTCAAAGTTGGATACCAAAACTGCCTTGGCCAATTTGGAGCTATCAGAATGATAATCTTTGGTTTGTCCTGTTTTATTTTCAGTAACACCCGAGGCAGAAGAGGAAGAGGAGGGAAGGCATATCCTGAAAGATTCCTCCAGCTGAATGACAGGGCATCCACTTTCCACGCTGTTTTGTGGAAGGATCTGGTGCAAAAGAGAGGCAACTGATGATTGAGATGGGATGCAAACAGATCTATCTGAGGACAACCCCAAACTGCAGTAATCCTGCTGAACAAGTTGGGGTCCAGCATCCATTCGTGAGGATCAGACAGGTTTCTGCTTAGGCTGTCTGCTAAGAGGTTCTGTTTTCCTGGAATGAACTGAGCTTGAAGATGCAGATTCAGATTTAGAGCTGTGTCCCATAAACTCATGGCTAGTCTGCAGAGGGGGTAAGAGTGAGAGCCCCCTTGCTTGTTTATGTACCACATGACTGTGGTGTTGTCTGTACGAATCAGAAGAGGCCCTGGATGTAAAAGATTCTGGAAGGCTAGAAGAGCATTTTGGACTGCCAATATTTCCTTCAAGTTGATGTGCCAGGGAAGATGCTTCTTTGTCCAAGAGCCTTGCTGGCAAATGTCTAGAAAATGAGCTCCCAAAGCATAATCCGAAGCATCCGTGGTTATGATCTGAGAAGGTTGAGGCAGACGAAAAGGGTTCCCTTCGTTTAAAGCACAAGCCCTGGACCACCAAAGGAATTCTTTTTGGAGGCAGGGAATCAGTGGAATTGTTGTGTCCAGACTGCGGTAATGCTGTGACCATACACTCTTTAGGTACCATTGAAGTTTTCTCATATGAAGCCTTGCATTTGGAATCAACAGGATGCAAGAAGCCATGTAGCCCAATGCCTGCAGGAATTTCCTTGCAGTGAGCTGAGTTAAAGTAGCCAAGGTCTTGAAAATTGAGGCCAGTTGTAATTGTTTTTCTGGAGTGAGGAAGGCCCTTTGCGAGCTTCTGTTTAGAAGGGCTCCTAAAAAAATCATTTGCTGAGAGGGGATCAAATGCGACTTTTTTTGTGTTCACTGAAAATCCCAGAAGAAGGAGTAGATGTTGAACAAACTGCAGGTGTTGAAGTAGAAGGTCCTTGCTATCCGCCTGAATAAGGCAGTCATCCAGATAGGGGTAAATTTGAATCCCTTGGAGTCTGCAATAAGCTACTACTGGAGCCAGGCACCTGGTAAAGACTCTGGGCGCAGTAGATAAGCCAAAGGGCAGTACAGAGAATTGAAAATGCCTCGAACCTGCCTTGAATCTGAGGTATTTTCTGCGTTCCTGCCTGATGGGGATGTGTAAGTAGGCTTCCTTTAAGTCCAATGTCAACATCCAAGCATCCTGGGAGATCATTGGAAGAAGTTGTTGTAGAGTAAGCATCTTGAATTTTGGAATTTCCAGATAGGTGTTCAATACTGAAAGGTCCAGAATAGGTCTCCATGAGTTTTGTTTTCTTCGGACCAGAAATAGTCGAGTAAAAACCTTTTCTCATTTCTGAAAGTGGAACAGGTTCTATAGCTCTCATGGCCAATAAAGCGTCCACTTGATTTAAGGCCTCTGACCATTGATGTTTTGGCAGATCTGGCCAACCGAAAGACCTTGTTAGAGTATGAAAGTGGAACTTGTAACCTCTTAAAATCACGTCTAAAACCCATTTGTCTTGGGTAATATGTGTCCAATTTTGGTAGAAAAGAGAAAGTTTTCCTCCGAGAGGGGCTTCCAGGCAAGGAGGACCTGTAGCCCAACAGAGGGAGTCATTGGGTCTTCTTCCTTTGTGATTGAGATCTGTCTTCTCCCCTTCTAGGGGATGAAGCAGACCATTGTCTGGACCTGTAAGAGGCCTGAGCCCGACCTCTGGAGCGTCTATATCTTCCCCTTTGAGGCCTGTCAGACGTGGGAAAAGACCAATTTTTGGAGGGCCAATTTCTGGAAAATCTAGGAGGCTGAACTTGTAAGAAATCTTTAACAGTCTGCATAGATTTCGCTTTATCTTCCATCTTTTTAATAACCTCCTCAGCCTTAGACCCAAACAAAACATCATGCTGAACAGGGGCATCTAACAATTTAGCCTTAACCTGCTCAGGTAAATTCTGCTCTCGAAGCCAAGCATGTCTCCTGATAACAGTACCAGAGGCTGCGGCCCTGCAAGAAGCCTCCAAGGCATCAAAACCACAATGTAAACTATGTTTGCTAACTTGTTCAGTTGCATGCAATACATCCTGTAATTCCTTATCCTCTGCACATGCAGGAAAAGTAGAAAGTTTTTGCTTTAAAACAGACAAAAGAAATTGCTGATACTTGAACATATGAAACTGGCAATTTAAAGCCCTAACAGAAAGAGTAGCAGAAGTATACACCTTTTTGCCCCATCTGTCCAAGGCACGAGAATCCTTTTCAGAAGGAATAGGATTTTTAGATGAAGCGGCCTTAGCAGCCTTGGGACCCTGAGAAATAGTTTCAGGATCTGCAGAAGGGTTCTTCTACAAAATTTGATGGGAATCAGGGACCCTGTAAAATCTATCAGGCTTAGAAGGAGCAGGCGGAAAGGAATCAGAATTCAGGTTAGCTTCAGAGAAAGCATCATCCACAATATCAAGAACAGGAGGAATAGCCAAAGGCCTGTGTTGAGGGAGAAGGAGAAACTCCCTAAGTCTCTTCTTAGTAGCAGAATAATCCTGACCTTCCCAATGAAAATGCTCTCTCATCTCATGCAAAGTCTCCCCAAAAGAAAAATCCTCAGGGGGAGAAGCAGAGGGAATAGAATCCTCTGCATCAGAATCCTCATAGGGAGGAAAAGAGTAATCCTGGTCAGAGGAAGAGACTGAAGACACAGAAGCCTGATCAGAGGAATCTAAAGGAATATCCTGCCTAGACCTTTTTTCAGGAGGAGGGTGAGAGCCTCTAATCATAGTAAGCAAATCTTCAGCCATTCTTAATAATTGCTTCTGGGTCTTGGGAGCTGAATCCGAAGAAGCTTGAGAAGAAACCCTTGGCTTAACAGGGGGTCTTTGACTTTGCCTTTGTCTTTGTAGTAATAGTGATATGAGAAGGCCTGAAAACCCCCTCAGAAGCCGGTACCTGCACAGCAGTTCCGGACCCATCTGAAGGAGCGACGTCCGAAGGTCCTGCAGCAGCTAAAGTACTAGGCCTAGTTGGCTCCCCATGGGAGTCCGTGTCGGCCATCGGTTCCGAAGTGGCTGACGACAGGGGCTGCAAAAGCGCCTCACTGACGACAGCCGAACCCGAAGCTGGCTCCGGCTGCAAGGTATCCTGTTTGGACCTCGGAGGCCTATCCTTGTCCTTGCGTTTCTTGTGAATTCAGGTTGTCGGTAAAGTATCCGACGACATCCTATAATTGAACCGTCTACCGAAATAATTCAAGGCCCAATCGTACCTACGCTTAATCGTGCGAGAATTAAACCTGGCACAAAACTGACAGCAAGAAACGTCGTGATCAGGGCCCAAGCAAGGAAGACAGTAAGAGTGGAAATCTTTATGAGGTATTTGTTTTCCACACGATATACAATTATTAACTTTTTCTGACATCGGAGGAGCAAGAAAAAAGTTTCCCCAACGGGGTACTTAGCTTGAGAAGAGAAGACAACTTCGGACCGACGACAATCAAAGCACGTTGTCCGGAATCCGCCAACCAACAACTTGCGAGCTGCTTTCCACCGCACGGCAAGAAAGACTGGGGAAGATGGCGTCGGCTGTCAGCTTTATACCTCTACATTCTGACGTCAGGGTACTTGCTGGTACAGCTGACGCTGGACCCAGACTTTGGAATTCTGGTCGACCTCGGGCTGCCTGCCAGCAGGAGCACCCTACAGTTATGACTGCAACAGTGAAACACGAAGAATATCTAGGTTGGCTAGAATATTGTTGGCAAGTTAAACTAAATGCTCGTTTCCCTCCAGGTTTAAATAACAGGGAAGAGTTTGTAATGTATTTAAAAAGAATGGGGTTGAAGCATTAATGTATGCATGGTTACTGTGCATTTTTATGGCACTGTGCTTTTAAATGTTAAATGGTGTTTTAAAATGTTAATTAATGTAGTAGTTAAAGCATATGTTTTTTATGGTAAAGCCATAATCTGGAGAAGTCTCTTGCATAAGAGATGAAAGCGCTTACTATTGGCTTGGATTAAAATAAATTTCTTCGTACTGACACAGCTTTTGTTTACTTTTTGGATTTTTGGAGTTATTTGCTTGCTGCTTTTGTTGGAGTGTTTAACATGAATACAGTTTTCCCCAGCTCCAGCTTTCCAAAAGATTCGAGTCACACTGGGCAAAGTTTACGATCCAAGTGGCCAGTGGCTATCCTGCCATCACAACAGTCCTGATTTCTGTGTCAAGCAAATCTCAGAAGTAGCACCTCTAGTAATGGCTATTAAAATTAAAAGTTGCATACCTGCAGTAATGTTAGATCTGTACTGGCAATTTCATGTCAGTCACCTTCAAGACTGAAGCCAGCAGGATATAGTTGACATGGCACATAAAACTTCCCAGGGCTTACTAATTACTTTCCTTTACCCATATAGTTCCTAGCTGGCAAGGTCCCTTCTTCAGATGTCTGAAAGCCTGTGAATGTAAGATAGCCATCTTAAAATGACCCTTACTTGAAGCCTCTACCTAAGACAGCACCATTAGGCTCCAGGAAAGGGAAACTGGGTGGGGATGGTGACAAAGATAACACTGTCAATGCAAATATGCCTTTATGGTAAGTACATAAACTACAGCTGTGTAACATTACCGTAACAGAAGATGTTCTACTAGATCACTGCATCAGTAGCCTAAGCAATTTATCCTGACATGAATATGACCAACCAGCTAACTTTTCAAAATGTAAGGGAGCCTTGCACGTGCTCCAACTACCAGGAGCGCAAGCAGAGCCCCATAAAAAAGACAGAGCACCAAACGCTTCAGAGATTGTTTGCCCCAAGAAGGAAGGCAACAGCCCTGAAAGGAAAAAAATCTAAGAAATGAAAAATAAGAGTAATTGTATATAAAAGGGCATATACAACCACACCCAGGGAATATATAAAACGGCATATACAACCACACCCAGGGAATACAAAACAAGAACTGCAGAAAGAGGCTGAAGGGAGAGGATAAGTATTGTAACAGTAACCTAAACTTATGCCAAGTTTATTTACACAACTGTACTATGTCCAAAAACAGATCACTACTGCAGTAGCCAAAGCTATTTGGGTAGATTAACACAGCTTAAAAACAAAAGCAGTGGAGGAAGAAATTAAGTACCCAAGAGCCATTGGAGAATGGTCCAACAAAGCCAATTCTGGACTTGGCAAAGGAATCCAGTTTCCAATGCTTTGTAAAAAAAAAAAAAAAAAAACTACATAGAGACCCAAGTTGCTGCCTCTAGAATATTTCTAGAGATCACTCTTTTCCAGAAAGCCACCCTATGGAAGCCAAATCCTCAAGAGAATGGGTCTCACTTCTGCCTGGAACTGTCTTGTTATGGTGAGAATACCAAAAAAAAAAAAAAAAAAAAAAAAAAAAGAAAGAAAGAGACCTGCTTTGAAAGTGGCTATCCTTTCCTCTTACCGGGTTAGGTTTTGTCTAGGCTGGATGCCCACAGATAAACTCCGATACAGAGTTTTAAGATTTTTTTTCTTCCTCATTTTTAAGCTCAGGAAAAAAAAAACAAGGAGACTAAGACTCGGTAAACTCTGAGACCACTTTAGGCATAAAAATGATCATCTTTGAAACCCTGTCCTTATGGAAAATGAGGCAGGAAGATACTCTTCTCACAGAAGTCAAAGAAAGAGGTAAAACAGTCTTCAACATTAAAAACCTCAAATCAGCCTGCTGAGCTGGTTCAAATCGAAAGAGGGTAAGCTTTGCAAACACAAAGTCAAGATACCACGTCAAGGTCTTCTGTTTCCTAACTGGACATGTGTGTACAACCCCTTTCAAAAACTGCTTGACTTGAGGGCAAACAAGCCAAAAACTGCAGACTATGAACCTCAACAGAAGATTAAGAAAGGCCAGAGGACAGCAATTCAGATCAATTTAAAACCACTGACAGTCAGGCCTTAAAAGGGTCCTGTTTCTTGGACTGTATTCAAATAGAAAATATTTTCCACTTATACATACAGGATTTCCTAGTAGCACATTTTTTTATCCTCCAATACCTGTTAATGTTTATCCTCCTTCAATACTGGTTAATGTTTTAAGAAAAAAGGTGCCTAAAAAGGTATCAAATTTCTACCATCCAAGGAGTCAACTAAAGAGGTTCCAGGCTGAGGTCTAACAACCCCATACCTTGTGTGAGTAAATCCAGTCTGTGGGGAATCCTGTGGTAATTGCCCTTGGCCCATTTCAGAATAAGGGAGAAATGCTGTTGCCTGGGCCAAAATGGAGTCACCACCACAATCTTTGTGAAGTCCTTCTGGATCTTTAGAAGAACTCTGGATATCACTGGAAATGTTGGAAAAGCAGAGATGAACATTCCCATCCATAGGAATAAGAAGGGATCTTTCTTCCAGGCCTTTTAACAAAAATCTTGTAATTGCTAGAGGAAGCAGACAGATCTACCCTGAGGCATTCCCCACAGCTGGATCAAATTTTGAGAAACCACTTGGCTAAATTTCCATTTATGAGAATCTGTCCTGGCCCTGATTAGCTTAATTGCTAGAATGCTTTGATCTGACAGAATGTATGAAAAAAAAAGTCATTGGGATATTTTGGACTGCCCTTGATTCTAACAGACTTTCTCTTTCTTTTTGGAGGCTCCTTATCACTGTTATTTTTTAGTCCTGTTTTTTTAGCACCTTGCTGTTCAGATTGTCTTTTGAAAAAGGGAGTTGAGGTGGAAGGAAGTTTTATTTTCCTTAAAAAAGAAAGTTTGGATGATTTAGGTCACCCTTTGAATCAACTTTTCCTCTCAAACCTCTTAAGCACCTCAGCTGCAGAAGGGCCAAGCAGAACTTCCCTGTCCAGGGAAAATTAAAAAAAAAGAAGTTATGTACTCACCATAACATTCCATGTTTGCAGTCCATCTTGCCCTTCATTCTTACACATGCGAGTCCTCAACGCTTCTGGCTGGGAGCCAGTCACTGCCAGTTTCATGCTCTGCCCTTTGGTCTCACCACAGCCCCCAGGGTGTTCAATCATGTCTATGGCAGTAGGGAGAGCTCACTTGAGACATCGAGGATTCCAGGTGTTTCCGTATCTGGACGACTGGCTCCTGACCACCCCCACCAGGCATCTACTTCTTCAGACCAGGGACTCTACTATTCAACTTTGTGCCCAGTTGGGGATTACTATCAGTTGGGAAAAATCTGCCTTATTGCCCTCTCAATGTGTGATTTTTATAGGCGTAGAAATGGACACAGTAGCCATGTTGGCTCATCTTCCAGTAGAAAGGGCACATAATCTGGTTCTTCAAATTCACCATCTTCTCCCCCTCCAAAAAGTCAAGGCCAATACTGTTCTGAAGCTTCTAGGGACCACTACTAGTGCCGCTAGCCAGACTACGTATGTGGATTCTTCAGTGGCTCCTGTCGTCCCAGTGGTCCTTTCAACAACTGCCCTTAAAACTCATCCCATTCTGCTGCCAGACTCTTGCAAGAAGGACTTCATTTGGTGGATTCAACACAATCAGTTAACCACGGGCACTCCATTTGTCCCTCGCCAACCCGTTGTCACTGTGACCACGGATGCCTCACAGATAGGGAGGGGGGGCTTTATCTAGGCAGGACTGTCTAAGGCACATGGCAAGATCATGAGGCTCACCTGCATATAAATGTTCTAGAGATGAGGGTGGTGCTATTGGCATTGCAAGCAATTCACAACCTTCTTCCTCTTGGGACGATTGCAGTACAACTCTGACAACATATCGGTAGTATGGTATATCAGCAAACAAGGCGGAACCAGTTCATACCCACTATGCCGAGAAGCCATTCAAGTTTGGAAATGGGCTACATCTTCCCAGTGCTTTCTGCTGGCAATGCACATCCCGGGGACAACCAACGTGATAGCCAACAAACTCAGCCGTGCAATTCCGATGCCTCACGAGTGGTCTCTGAAGCAGGAAATAGAGGAGCAGACGTTCTGCAGATGGGGACAGCCTTGCTGTGAACTCTTTGCCAGCCCAATCAATGCCAAATGCAGCAGCTATTTCTCCCTCATCCCCCTTCCAGGGGAGTCACAGAGAGACGCACTTGTTCACGATTGGCCTCTGGGTCTCCTTTATGCTTTCCCTCCCTTTCCTCTCATATCCAAGGTGATTCAGAAAGCTGGGAAGCAAACTGATCCTCATTACTTCTTACTGGCCTCGACAGGTTTGGTTCCTTTTTCTCGGGCCTCAACTCCTAGACAATCCATGGATTCCGGACCCAGTGCCAGACCTCTTGATGCACATGTCAGGCTCGCTTCACCACACCCTACACAACCTCAATTTGACAGCTTGGCTGCTCCAATTCCATCCCTAGTCAGGCTTCGAGACTTCTCGCCCTCTGTGACTTGTATCCTTACGTCCTCTCATAAACCTCCACTAGGAAATTATGTTCCAGTTAATTGAGGAGATTCTCTAGCTGGGCTGAGAAAAAGAATGTTGACCCTTATACCGCTTCCATTCTGGTGGTTTTGAAATTTTTGTCTGAACTTTTCCACCAGGGATCTGCGGCTGCCGCAATCAGGGTTCAATTGGCAGCGATTTCTAATTTTCATCTAGGCCTACAAGATTCTAATCTGATGTCACACAGGTTGTGCAAGACCTTCCTCAAAGGTGCCACTTTAAGATTCCCCTTTCAGGAACTGGTTACTTCATGGGACTTGAATTTTGTGCTATCCAAATTAATGTCTCCACCTTATGAGCCTTCTCATTCATCGCCTTTGAAATTTCTGTCTTGGAAAACGTGGTTTCTGGTGGCAATCACATCTGGTAGACGAGTGTCAGAGTTACAAGCACTGCCTGTCAAACCCCCTTAACTGATATTTTACAAAGACAGAGCATCTCTTCGTACTAATCCATCCTTCGCCCCCAAGATCTGTTCCCATAACACTTTGAACCAATCCAAAGAACTTCCGGTGTTCTTCCCTAATCATTCCAACGCAGCTGCATGTTCATAGACAATTACATTTTTATTTGCTAAAGAATTCAGGAAGTCAGACCAATTATTTATTTCCTTCTCCGACTCCAGATTAGGTCTACCAGTTTCCAAAGTGACCCTCTCTAATTGGATCTCTAGCTGTATAGCTTACATTTACATTTCTGATGGTAAGCCTTTACCTTTCAAAATTAAGGCTCATTCTACGAGATCTTAGTCTACCTCTGCAGCCTTTTAAGCCAGGGTCCCACTTGATAATATCTGTGAATCAGCAACTTGGGCTACCCCTCACACATTTATTACTCATTACAAATTGGATTTAACCTCCAGGGGTAGAGCATCCTTTGGTTCCACGGTACTCAGGAGTATTTTTCCTTGAGCCACCCAAGAATAAGGTGCTAGAGACACTGTCCCATCAGTAAGACTGAAGGCGAGATAGGACTACAGAACATAAAGAAGTTATGTACTCACCATAACTTTCCATGTTTGTAGTCCATCTCACCCTTCATTCTTACAAACCCACCCACCTACCCCCATCCTGGAAGTATCTGGAGACAGAAAAATATTGCTATTATCATTTACTGGGAACTTTTATTATTGAGTTCTTTCCATACGGTTATTATTTCTCTTAGCACCAAACAAGATCTGGGGATTGTACTGGTGTACCATGGGATACCTACCTAGCCAAGAGCCAACTAGAATGCCTATAAAAATCACAAATT
>NC_056728.1:861241971-861259762 GCF_019279795.1 Protopterus annectens
TGCGTTATCATTTTTCTCTATATGTCTATATAGTGCATTGGTACTATCCTTGGTTCGAATGCTATATGTATGATCATAAATTCTTTTCTTAAAACATCTTTCAGTTTTACCTATATAAAATAGCTGGTGCATATATTACATTTAGCCAAATATACAACCATTTTTGTATTGCAATTTCCTCCTTTAAATCTAACCCTTGTATTATGTCCATTTTCTAACTGTAATTTATCCTTTTCCAGTATATAACTGCATTGATTACATGCCCCACATTTCTTAGTGTGTATTGTATTGTTTCTCTTGTTAATCTTTTTATTGCCATGATATAATTCAATATAATGTTTTATGTTTCGCCCCATTTTGTATATAAACTTGGGTTTATACCCCACAAGATCTAACATCACTATCACCTTTAATTAAATACAAATATTTATTCATTAACTTTTTTATCTCATCCGCTGCCAAATTATATTCAATAATACAATATCTCTGAAAGGGAGTTGACCTATTATTAATTTCACCCTGTGTAACAAACTTATTTTTATTTTTAAACAAATTCACAGTTCCAGCTCCCAATAATGATTTATATCCAATATCCCTTTCCTGCTTAATATATTGAGTCACATTAGTCAGCATATTTTTTTAGGATATCCTCTTTGTAAAAATAGCTTGGTTATAAAATTAAGTTCTGCTAGCATAGTATCAAGTTCAGATGTCATTCGTACCGCTCTGATACATTGCCCTTTAAATACATTATATTTGCCTTTATCTGGATGACAACTATTATACTCTAAATAGTTATTAGAGAAAGTACTTTTTCTATGTATCTTAGATTTAATTTCCCCTCCTTGTTGATAAATATAGGTATCCAGATATGCTACACCCTCATGGCTATATGTGTGTGTAAATTTTAAATATTCAATACTGTTATTAATGAAACAGATAAAAGCCTGTAGTGAATTCAGATCTCCTTCCCAGAGGATATATATATCATCCAGGAACCTAGAATAATGTTTGATACTTTTATAATACTTGAAAGGGAAAAGAACGGTATTTTCCCATTGAAGCATGACTAGGCTAGCGTAGATAGGGGCACAAGCTGCCCCCATAGCTACTCCCCTTGTCTGCTTGAAATACTCACCCTCGAAGAAGATAAAGTTATTATCCAATACTATAGACATAATTTCAGTAATAATACTTATTTCATCCCATTTATATTGACTATATTTTATTATACTATTAGAAAATGCCTCTAGGCCTTCATCTCTAGGAATGCATGAATAAAGATCTACCACATCTACAGTGACAAATATAACATTTTCATTCCATACTTCAGTTGGGTAATTTCCTATAAATTCCCATGACTCTTTCACCATGTGTGGCACTATACTATAAATATATTTAAGTTTTGTATCTATATATTTACCTATTGGAAAGGTTTTAGATTTGCTTCCTGAGATGATAGGTCTGAATGGTGGATTAGTGGTATCCTTATGTATCTTGGGTATGCCTACCAACGTAGCAAATTAAGGATGTTTTACTGAGAGAAAATTAAATAGTTCACTAGTAATTCTTCCGTCTATCAAATATTCATCTAAATATGAATCAATTCTTTGGTAGGCTATATTAATCTCATTAACAGATTTTGTTTCATAATTACCCGAATAATGTACAATATCATACATCTTTTTTATATATTCAATATTATCATAAAGGACCACTCCTCCACCTTTATCCGGTTTCATTATCTGAATATTATCTATATGTAAAAATCTTAATATCTTTTTTTCTTCTTTGGTTAAATTACTACTATCCGTAATTTGTTTGAAGTCACTGCATCTCTGATAAATTTCTCTTGTCACTACTTTACCTTAGGTATCAACTACAGGATGGTTAGGTGGAATATATGTGCTGTTTTTTTTTCAATTTGTCACCTATATAATTAACACTGCTGCTGTTATTAGAACTTAAATGAATTATGTTCTTAAATTGCATAGCTAAATGCAACTTTCTTGTATATTTCTTAAACTCACATATGCAATAAACTAAATTAAATTTAGGATTAGGTATAAATTTCATGCCTCTAGTAAACAAATCAAAATGTGAACAATTTATATTTGTACTGGAATAATTATATATACTAAAATTTTTATAAGTGTATATATATTGTCCTTGCGTACAATAATGTCTGTCCTATCACTAGGTACTTGTGTACCTTTTCCTAATTGTCCCTCCACATTCGTCTTTGATTGTCCCTCATATATGGTGGGCAATTGTTCTGGTATGGTTGTCCCTGATATGTGTTGCCCTTCCGAACATTTTTCTTTTTATAATAAAATTGTCTATCCTGACCATTAAAATCCTTTTGAGTGCTATCAGTATTCGGATTCTTATATTTATTCTGTCCATTCTTTGTAGGCCATATGTAGGCCAACTCTTTCTTATATTGATCTACATCCCTTTGAATCTTTTTCAATTTCCTATCTCTTATATTATTGATCCATTTATCAGCAATTTGATACTGTTTAATATACAATTTTTCCCACTCTGGGAATAAGAGATCATTAATAATCATTGCATTTAATTTTTCACATTCTTGTACCAACTTACTTAATTTTTCATCATTAAACTTAATAAGCATACGCATAAACGTAAAACCACAGTCATTAGAAAATGTATTCAATTCCATAATCCCATTGTCAGTTAAATCTAGGCCCATAGGTTGCTTGAAAAATCTTAAAACCATCGGCACTATCTTAATATCTATACATTTCAGCAAATATGCATTATCTATTTTTAAACCATTGATGATTTTTAGTTTTTTACCCAATAGATAAATCTTACTTTTCAAACTGCCCAAGGTGTCTATCTGGAGACATAACATTCTGGTTGGGTTTATTATAATCCATATTGCAATTGACTGTAAGAAACTGATTAAAATATTAAAATATGTGTCATTATAAATATCTGTCTCTACAATTGGAGAACCAGAATGTGTACGTGAATAGACGATATCATTCTTCTGTTGCACGTCTTTACCAGTCACAGTAGAATATGTTTTTAATGGTAGCGCCCTTTTAGGCTTTGCACCAGTTCTTTTGGCTTCATCATCTACATCATAAAAAGAAAAGTCAAATGTAAAATCTGTAATGTTTATCTTGCTACTATTAAATGCATCTGTAATGTCCAGTTCGTTACCTTGTCCCTTAACAGTATTTTTCTGACCAAAACCTTGGCCATTGGGGAAAGAAAAACTGTCATCATTGCCATCCCTCACCCCATTGTCAAACTTTATCTCACTTTTAGTGTTGCCTTCATTAACAGTAAGGAGAGACCCCAATAATTCCAAATCGCAAGTAGTAGTAGACATGTTAGCATTGACTGCTATATCAGATCTTTTTTCCTTGTCGATACCCCTTATTTAGTTGATATTGATTCATATGTTTTAATATAGTAGATAATAATTTCACTATATTAGTATACATTAAGTAAAAATTTACTTATTAGATACTATCTATTGACGCAGAGAGATCATGTAGTTGTACTAACGCTACAGTGAGCGCAATAATGTTTGGATATGTTTTTAGAAATATTTTTAGACTTATTACATATTTTCAGACATATTTTTATATTTATGAAGTGTATATATAAGAGAATAACCTAGTTTCATTTGAAAGGCATATATGAAATGTTTTTAGACCATTTGATATTACGAGTAAGCGAAGAAATAGACATAATTGACAAGTCAGATTGGAAGAGAACTGAATACATTTAATACATTTAAACGTTACTGTTGCTTTAAAAGAATACACAAATTTAAACTTTTTCGCGCCAAAAAGCTTATTTAAAATGCCAGTTGAATAGTAGTAGCAGTTCTGAGGAAGCCCAGTATGTTGGGTGAAAGCGGTTAACTCTTGTTTGTATAACTGCTTTATTAATACTGAATTGAAGTATTTGGGATCGGATTTTAACTGTGTTGTCATTTGGCTGTGAATAAACTATTAGTTTGTGTGAAGTCCAAGAAGTGAAGGAATCTTATTCTGTTTAGCAGCTATTATTTCGCTTTGGCAAGGAAGAGGTGAGAGGCACTTATTAGTGAATCCATTGCACTGTTAGCTGGTTGGCTGTGAATAAACTGTTTGTTCGTGCGAAGCCCAAGAAGTGAAGGAATGTTAGCTGCTATTATTTCACTTTGGCGAGGAAGCGGCGAGAGGCACTTATTGGTGAATCCGTTGCAGTTTTAGCCGTTTGGTGATCAAGAAGAGGAGGAGGAATGTGAGGGCAACAACAAGGACCAAATTGTGGAAGTTGAAAAAGGTTGACTGTAAAGTGGAGTTCAGGGAAGAATTAAGACAGGCACTGGGTGGCTTGTGAAGAGTTACCGAATAGCTGGGTAACAGCAGCAGAGCTGGTAAGAGACAGCTAGAAAGGTGCTTGGTGTGACATCTGGACAGAGGGAGGACAAGGAGACCTGGTAGTGAAATGAGGAAGTACAGGAGAGTATACAGAGAAAGAGGTTGGTGAAGAAGAAATGGGATTGTCAGAGAGATGAACATAGACAGGAGTATAAGGAAATGAGGAGCATGGCAGAGAGAGAGGTGGTGAAGGCCAAGGATAAGATGCATGGAGAATTGTATGAAAGGATGGACACTAAGGAGGGAGAAAAGGATCTGTACCAATTGGCTAGACAGGGGGACCGAGCTAGGAAAGATGTGCAGCAGGTAAAGGTGATAAAGGATAATGAGGGAAACATACTCACAAGCGAGGAGTGTGTGTTGAGCAGATGGAAAGAGTACTCTGGAGGGGGCTGATAAATGAGACAGAAAGAGAAGCTTGGATGATGTGGGGATAGTAAATCAGGAAGTGCAACGGACTAGCAAGGAGGAAGCAAGGACAACTATGAAGACGATGAAGAATGGAAAGGCTGTTGATCCAGATGACATACCTGTGGAAGCATGGGGGTGTTTAGGAAAGATGGCAGCGGAGTTTTTAACCAGATTGTTTAAAGAAATCTTGGAAAGTGAGAGGATGCCCGAGGAGTGGAGAAAGTATTTTGGTGCCGTTTTTAAGACCCAGGGTGATGTGCAGAGCTGTAGTAACTACAGAGGGATAAACTTGATCAGTCACAGCATGAAGTTATGGGAAAAAGAGTAGTGGAAGCTACGTTAAGAAGGGAGGTGATTAGTGATCAGCAGTATGGTTTCTTGCCAGGAAAGAGCACTACAGATGTGATGTTTGCTCAGAGTGTTGACAGCAAAATAGAGACGGTCAGGAGTTGCATTGTGTCTTTGTGGACTTAGAGAAAGCATATGACAGGGTGCCTAGAGAGAAGTTGTGATATTGTAAGAGGAAGTTGGGAGTGCAGAGAAGTATGTAAGTGTAGTACAGGATATGTACGAGCGTAGTGCGACAGTGGTGGTCTGCAGTGGGAGTGACGGATGCATTTAAAGGTGGAGGTGGGATTACATCAAGGATCAGCTCAGAGCCCTTTCTTATTTGCAACGGTGATGGACAGGTTGACAGACGAGATCAGACAGGAGTCCCCATGGACTATGAAGTTTCTACACGACACTGTGATCTGTACTGAGAGTCGGGAGGAGGTTAAAGAGACCCTGGAGAGGTGGAAATATGCTCTAGAGAGGAGAGGAGAAGAATGAAGGTCAGCAGGACTAAGACAGAAACGTGTGTGAATGAGAGGGAGGACAGAGGAATGGTGAGGATGCAACGAGTACAGTTGGCGAAGGTGGACGAGTTTAAATACTTGGGATCAACAGTGTGGAAGAGAGGTGAAAAAGAGTACAGGTAGGATGGAGAAGAGTGTCAGGAGTGATTTGTGACAGACGGGTACCAGTAAGAGTGAAAGAGAAGGTCTACAAGAGGATAGTGAGACCAGCTATGTTATATGGGTTGGAGACGGAGGCATTGACAAAAAGGCAGGAGTCAGAGCTGGACGTGGCAGAGTTAAAGACGTTAAAATTTGCACTGGGTGTGACAAAGATGGACAGGATTAGGAGCAAGTATATCAGAGGGTCAGCTCAGGCTGGATGGTTTGGAGACAAAGCCAGAGAGGTGAGATTGCATTGGTTTGGACATGTACTGCTGGGTACATTGGGAAAAGGTGCTAAAGATTGAGTTGCCAGGTAACAGGAAAAGAGGAAGGCTTAAGATAAGGTTTATGGATGTGGTGAGAGAGGACATGCAGGTGGTTGGTGTGACAGAGCAAAATACAGAGGACAGGAAGAAATGGAAACAGATTATTCGCTGTGGTGATCCCTAATGGGAACAGCCGAAAGAAAAAGAAGCTGTATTTTATTACCTAGTCAAACAAAGAAAAGATTCAGAGACTTTGATGCCCAATCTTTTTGTTTTTTGAAAGGAGACAACAAAGTGCCGGTGTCTTTTGAATGAACTAGTCTCATGCAAGCAAAATCTTGACTGCCTACTTCATCATAGCCATATGCATAACACTCGCTATAGATTTTTTTAGTTCAAGAATACCATCAGTTCTATGAAGTGATTAATGCTGGATTCTGTGGCCACTTCTGGCATAAATATAGTGTAGTTCTAAAGGATACTATGTATTTGTGAAAAACAAATTTAAGGAGGTTCAAAACATAATGCTTGAAGTTAAGATTATGTTCATAGCAAAGAAATGCCACTCAGAAATAATCACGGAGAGAGACGCTTTATATCTGCCACAGTAGCAGATTCAGATGGTGGAACAGAATGCTTTTGTAACACAAACTGAAGACAGCATGAAGTAAAGTACAGTTGTGTTAAGTAAACTTTACTAAAATGGCAGATTTTCTGATATATCACTGCCGCAGTATCCTAAGCTATATGGGACAAACCCTATCAAGGATAGGACTTCTGGTCAGCTTCCAAAGCTTTAAGACACCTTCCACGTGTCCATACAATCATTAGAGCTTGAAGGTGAGACACTATACTCAATGATAGGTCTGATGAATGCAGCATACAGTGGAACAATGACCTCCTTGGACCTAGATGCCAAACCTTTGTTTGTAACTTGCACAACATGGAAGGATTTCCTCACTACTGTAGGCACGGGATGTTCAAAGGCTACATTACTGTCTGTGTGTGTTACTAACTCCCTATCTACAGGGATGACCCTTAGGGGTGTCTTGTCAATAATATAGTTACCAGGGATAGATGAATACCCCGAAGGATACAATTATGCATTTCCTGGCATTTAGTGTTAAGCCATGGCAGAGACTCAAGTTATTTGTCAGCAAGTGAGATTAAATGCTTGTTATCCACCCAGGTTAAAACAACTGTGAAGATTTTGTTGCCTATTTGAAAAGGAAGGGGATAAAACACAATTAGTTTGTTCTCATCAGTCATGATTTATTTGTAGTACTTAAAATGTTTTTTACAATGTGTTATTCAGTCTGAAGAAGTCTCACCAATGGAGATGAAGTGCTTAGTGATGATGTGAATTTATAATAAATTTGTTTGGTTTTTCTTCACCAACGTATTTATTTATTTATTTATACTTGCAAATTAGTTCGGTTTTCACTGTTTGGTGGATTTACGGATTAAGTATTTAGGACAATATTCTGAAGTTAGGTTTTACAGCAGCTAGTTAAGCAGTACTTACTGAAAATGAAAAGAAAGAAAGAATTAGTGCTGTCAAGAATGATGAAAAGAGGGGATTCATCGGATTGGCTAGTACCCGACTACTGCTATTGCAGGTCTCACATTAGCTTCATGCTGCTGGGATACAATGCCCCTTTGCGTCTTCTCTCATCAAAAGCAAACGGTACTATCAATCCTAAGATGAGAAGCAGGCCAAAAGCTCTTTGGTGGTTAACAGTCTTGTCCAGATAATGCAGGGGTATGTAGGTTTGTTGTAGCCTTTTCCTGGTAGATGCCTTGAATAGCAACCAGACCAATCAAGAGGGTTCCCACACAGACACTCACTGCAGAGACGGTCAGTAATCCATACCTTCTGCTTGTTCTCTCACCAGGGGAAAAAATAAACAAATTCCAAGTTGGCACCTATGAAACCATTATCAGGCTTTCTGGTGTTCAGCAGTCTCCAGGAAATAATGTCCCTATGAGTCTTCTCTAACCAAAAGTAAAACAGAAATACTAATTACAAGATGACTACTGAGAAGCAAAATGTGGGGTCTCCAGTAATTGGTGGTCTTGGACTAGATCTTGCAGATTCTTTTAACTAACATGGAAAAAGTTAGGTTAACATTCCAAGAGTTGCAGTGTGCACTAAGCAGTTCAATATGAGAGAGGGGAAAACTCAAGCATTATCAATCTAACCTGACAACCATGAATTTTATTATAAAAGAGCAATACAGATGGAAGGGGGTGGGCAATTAGTTTTCTGGCTATGGAATACAGTGGGATGGCTAATAAATTTAAATTGCTAAAGAGGAAGGATATCATAAAATGATAAGTTTAATTATACAACTGTACTCCATTAATCATTACATCACTGTTACAAAAGCCTAAGCTATATGGGATGAACACCAAACCTTAGAAAGGGGGAAGAGGATGAGGGGTAAGAGACTAGGAGCCCTTGAAGAATAGTCCCAGCAAAGTTTGCTCTGACACCCCCCCCGCCCAAAAAAAAAAAAAAAAAGAGAGAATCAGCTTTGTAATTCTTAGTAAAGGTATGAGAAGACCCAGTTGCTAACAGTCACTAACAAAGCTGCTAAACAGGATAGTACCAAGTATGGATCCCCACGGAACTCCAAATAATATGGGGAGAAACAGCAAGATAACAGTCAGCCATTTCATTGCCCGGTGGCGATTAGCAAAGGAGGTTGGAAAACCAGAAGGAAGGGTGATCAAGGCCTAGGTTGGAGAGTTTTTGTAAGAGAATAGTGTGGGAGAAGTGTTAAAAACTTTAGAAAGCTAAAGAAAGGGGGGCTGATACTAGGCTGCCTACATCTGTGCTTCTGTTGACTATATTAATGAAGCTAAGGAGAGCTGTAAAGGTGCTATAGTGGGGCGGAAGCTATGTAACTGGGACTGAATTCATTTTTCAAGTATCTCAAACAGAGGGGGGAGAATGGCGATGGGTATATAATTAGTGAGCTCAGCCAATTGACCACTTTTATGAATGGGAAGGATGTAGTATTTTTCCACAGAGGTGGTACTTAGGATTTACTGATAGAGCAGTTGATCAATACAGAGACAGGGTAGGCTATGGCCTCTGCAGCATGTTTTAGATATTCACTTGGTCAGGTGTTAGGACGGTGGATTTTATTTTGAGCAGAAGTTTTTTTTTTTTTTTTTAATGGTGGAGGTAGGGACTGACTGGAGGGAGAGAGAGTATGGGGATTTTAGAGGTTGGAATTCGATCTAGGTATTGCTTTAGTTGTTAAGGAGTAAGGATGAAACTGAACTAAAAGTTGGAGTTAAATGCACTGGCAGATCTTTGTGGGGTTGTCGGAATGAATTGCTGGTGAGGGTTCTGTTGAGCGGCCAGGGTTTAGAAGGTGATTTATGAAAAATTAGTATAACTTGGAATTATCATGATTACTGCTTTGGAGGTTTGTGTAGTCGTTTTTTTGTCCAATTTAATTTGATATTTTGTTCAGTCTCTGGAGTTCTTTAAACATTTGATGATTAGCTAGAGTTTTATTTGTTGTCCAAGTTTTTCACCCAGCACCTTGAAGTTTCACAGGACGTTTGGCACTTACAATCAGCCAAGGGGCAGGATTTGACAACTTTTTTTCTGGTGGGACTCGTTCATTTAGTATGTTTAGGAATGTATCATTAAAGTGGGATACGGCATCAACAGGTAAACATTTTAGCATTAAACTGTTGCACCAATTGAATTTGAGAGGTTATGAGCCAGACTATAATGATGTTCTTGGAGGTTTGTTTTCTTATATGTGGAGACAGTCGCTGGAAAAACGTCAGGGAGAGTTCCTGAAGTAGAGCTTTCACTTGGGGTAGAAAGCAGCATCCGGTCTATGGTGGTTCCTCTGTTGTTTTTATTATGATAGTGAGTGGGAGAGGTTATCAGTTGAGTAAGTCTGTACAGATTTTTGTTCGAAGATGAATTGCTAAAGGAGAGTAAGAGCCAGTCAAGATTAAAGTCACCTAGTATCAATTTTTCTTGAAGAATATTAGAGGTGAGCCAGCACAAGATGTACTCTGGGGTGGTATGATTGTTACCAGGGGGTACAGACTCCTATAATGTACATATATTTTTTGCCGAATTATTTTGAGAGTTATGACCAGGATTTCTGCTTTATCAAATTATGATTTTTCTAGTATCAGTTTTTTAGCCTTCTTTAATACCTGCTGCACATCCTCAGCAGAAAAAAGATGACTAAAAAAAAACAAAAAAAAAAAAAAACAAAATGTTATTCTCCAGGCAGTAAGTTGAAGAAGTTGAAGGCTGGAGTGAATCAAATAATCCCTGTTTTGTGCAAGTCCATTCTGTGATAAAGGTTATGGTAACTGCCCATTTTCAAGAAGGGAGAATCACTGCTGACTGGGTCAAAAGGGTGTTACTACAATGATCTCTGGAGAGTCCCTGTGAATCTTTAGTATGCGGTTTATTAGTGGACAGGCATACAGTAACATTCCAATCCAAGGGATGTAAAGGAATCTGTTTTCCAAGGGATGAAAAGGAATCTGTTTTCCATGCTCTTGTGCAAAGAATCCTGCAGTAGAAGATTTTTAGTGGTCTGTTGAGACTGGAGGCAAACAGATTTATCTAATGAGTTCCCACACTGACAGACTCTGGTATGTAACTTCCATTTGTGGAGGTCTATCCTCATTCTGCACAGTCTATCCTCCACTACAATCTGTTCGGATGGGCTGTAGGTTGCCTGAAAGTAAATATTTAACAAAGTAGCCAATTCCCAGGCTATCACTGATGGTCTGCAAAGGGGGTAAGAGCTGTTTATGTATCACGGCTCTAGTGTTGGCTGTAATTACCAGAAGAGGACCTGGTATCCAAAGGTAATTTAAAGCTTTTGGTGCTTTGATCAATGTAATTTCTCTGAGATTCACATGTGTTTCAGTTTGCATTGTTGGTTCCAGAGACCTGGGACTTTTACTAATTAGGATAAAACCCCCCCAAGCAAAATCTGATGCTTGTGTGGTCACAGACTGATCAACTACTAATCAATAAACTGCTGGAATTACATTTGTTCCGTTTTGTTGCTTTATACTTTTGAGCTTATGGTGTGTTGTTATCTACTCGTTTGGGCATTGAACTGTTTTGTGACTTTTGGATGTCCTTCAAAAGTTTTATTGGATAAGTTACAGACTGAGCATTGTCGGAGTCAGGGAAAGTCCTGGGTCCATAAACAACTAGTGCAAAAAACACAATCTTCCTTGTGACATAATTTAGAACTGGAATCTGAAAGGAGGTCTATATCAATTTGTTGAAAACACAAACCATCGAATACATACTTATCAAACTCAATAAACTGAAAGCTAAATTCAGCCAACGATCACTTGCGCAAGTTGTTTCCCTGGAAAGCTAACTAGTGGACCAATCTAGCGAGTGTCACAAGAACCACACAATTTAAAACTCACCACCCCCAACTAAATATACAAACTCCCAGATCACACTACAGTGGGGAAAAGGGCAAACTTCCAATGATGGCCAACTAGTTAGTTTCCCTGGGGAAAAAAAATTGCGGAGGTGATCATTCACTGAATTTAGCTGTCAATTTATTGAGTTCAATAAATAGGGATTCGATGGTTTGAGTTTAACAAAATGAAGTCTACCATCTGAAAGAATAGGGGATGTAGAGTCCAAAAGGGTCTGAAAAAAACACAGAATTGTTTTCATGTGGAATCTGGCAAGATGAATCATGGCAGTAGTGGAATCCATAAATCCTAGAATCTTAAAAGTTTCCTGGTTGTTAAAAGAATCTGACTGGAAAAATATTGGGTAGAGTGGTTTGTAAGATTCCATCTTTTCTTAAGGAAGAAACACCATCATTGTGGAAGTGTCTTCAAGAGGCCATAGGAAAACTTTTCTTTTGGATGGAATGAGAGAAACTTTTTCTAGGCTTGGCTGAAATCATAGATTGAAAACCAGGGTCTTTATAAGGTGAAGATATTCAAGACAGGCTGATGACTGTATAAATACACAACAGTCATCTAAGTATGGAAAAACATGTATGCCTTACAATTTGCAATGGACTGTTAGGCTACACATTTTCAAAACCAACAACTAGGAACCCCAGAGAATAAAGCTCCTCTTAGTAACGTATAAATCCAAAAGCAAACAAAAATGGAGAGGAAGCACACACAGCTGAAGGCTCCAAATATAAAATACATATATTGAAGAACAGTAAGTGCTTTTGCATATTTTATACTTGGAGCCTTCAGCCGTGTTTGCTTTCTCTCCGTTTTTGTTTGGTTTAGGCTACAGATTTTGTAAACATTCTTGGAACTGTAGATAACCCAAGAGGTAAAACGCAAAACTGAATGTGAATGTGAACAACATATAAAATAAATCTTAAAGTCTGAAATTGTTGAGAATGAGAATGTGATGGCAAATATCTTGGAGATCCAGTGTTAATAAAAAACTATAAGAAGAAACTAGTGGAAGGACAGCCCGAGTGAAAAGCATCTTGAACTTTGGAATTTTTATGTACGATTACAAATGAAAAGACATAAAACATATAGAAGTTCCATCCTTTTTCTGCCTGAAACAGGCTCTAGCACTCCTAGAAACATTTGGTTCAGAATTACAGTTGTGTAAAACCTTACCATAACAGTAGATGTCCTTCCCTTCACTGTTGCAGTCTTCTCTACTCTAGGGATCCTTTGCCAAGGGCTGCCTGATGTCCAGCCAGTATACCAAAGCCTTAGGATTACTAGTACATTGTATGTCACATGTATTGCTCCTCCTCATAGGCTGGCAGACATACTGCTTGGGTATATAGGGAGCCAGCCTATGTCATATCAGTTTTTTCTTGTCCCATTGAAGGTAGGAGCCCCCAGATGGGTCCTAAAGCAACAAATACCAAAGACAGAGAACCTAAACAAGGGAAGGGGCAAAAAGGAAACAGGAGTTTCCCTTGGCTTGAGAAGAAATCTGAACCAGACTATCCTATAGGCTAAGGGAAAAAGAGGGAGGGAAAGAAGACTGCAAGTGAATACACTCTTGTATCTACATTTATGGTAAGTGTACAGAACTGTACTATGTTCTTTCATGTTGCGTTGTTGCAGTCCTGACTTGTGGGATGATTCCCAAAGCTGAAAAGAGGATGAAGGAAGATTAGGGAGATGAGAGGATGCACTGCAGAATGGCAGTGGTGAATCTTGTTCTGGACTAGGAAAAGGCTGATAAATGACCGCGTTTAGTGAAGGTATGCACAGAAGAGCAGGAAGCCACTTCCAGAATGTATTTGGTAGTGAACCCTTTTTAGAAAGGCAGTAGAGGTAGCAGTAGCCCTCGTAGAGTGAGTCCTGACAGCCTCAAGTGGCTTCTTGCCATGATGGCTGTAACAAAATGAAATACAGTGAAAGATCCATTTGTAAATGGTCTCTTTGGAAATGGTTTTCCCTTCAGAACAGTTAGCAAAAGCCACAGATAGTTGGTCAGATTTTCTCAATGTTTTAGTTCTTTCAAGATAGTAATGGAGCTGTTTATGCACATCCAAGGAATTTAGAATTTTTTTCCATTTGTTCTGAGGATTAGGAAAGAAAGTGGACAGATGCATGGCTTGATTCAAGGATGTGTCAGTGACCATCTAGGGCATAAAGGAAGGGCTAGTCCTGAGGGAGAGACTGTGGATGGAACATGAGGAATGCTTCCACTGCCATGAGAGCCTGTAGCTCACAGACTCTCCTAGAGGGGTGACAGCCAGCAAAAAGGCTTTTTTCTAGGTTATAAACTTTAAGTTAGCAAAAGCCGCTGGTTTGAAAGGAGACAGAGTCAGTTTTTACAGAACAAAATTAAGGTCCCATGGAGGGGTGGGTTACCTCCTGGGAGGTCTGATGGGGATTACCCCCCCCCCAAAGAAATTGCCTCAGCATGGGGTGTGAAAAGGCAGGAGGAAGAACAGGGACACAGGCCGAAATGGCAGAGGCATGAATTCTAATGGAAGAACAGGGTAGGCCTTTGTCAAACAGAGAAGCCAGATAATCAAAGATGATGGAGATTTTGGCTGAAGCAGGATTGTGGTCCTGTCACTGATAGCTGATGGAAAATCTTTTTCAATTTTGAGAACAAGATTTCCTAGTACTACACCTTCTGACCTCTTGAAGGATGTCTTGGACAGGCTTGCTTAGGGCTGCCGTGGTCCTGGATGCCCTGGGATTATCCAGGCTGAGGAGTTTGAGTGTCTGCAGGCCGAGGTGCACAATCCTTCCCTTGTCCTGAATCAGGAGGTCCACTCTCTGAGGTAACAGCCATGGGTTCTCGTTGGATAGGTAGAGTAGAAGAGGATACCACTGCTGCCTGGGCCAGTCTGGGGCTAAGAGTTTTGCCCTTGGCCCCTCTTCCCTTATTTTTAGAAGCACCCAAGAAGTGGATGCAAGGTTGGGAATGCATAAATGAAGAGGCGTGTCTAAAGGAAAGGAGAAAGCATCTGTCTTCCAAACTGAGAGTAGTTTGTTCCTGGAGCAGAATCTTTTTCAGTTGAGCATTTTCTGGTAGCAAAGAGGTCTACCTGGGGGACTCCCAATTTCTTGACTATGCTGAGAAATGTTACTGGATGCAGTTTGTATTTGTGGAGATGCATCAGGTTTCTGCTGAGGTGATCTTTTAGTGTATTTTGTGCACCTGGAAGGTACTGTGCCAAGAGATGCCACTCCAGACAGTGAGCAGTCTCGCAAACCTGCACTGTTAGGCAACAGAAAGGGGAAGAATGGGTGCCCCCTTATGTACCACATGACTGTGGTGTTGTCTGTTTTGACTAATAGGTCCAGTTTCCATTTTTCTCAATGCTACCAGGCTTTTTTGCACTGCCATCAGCTCTTTCCAGTTTATGTGTTTGTCTCTGAACTGAATTTCCACTTCCCTTAGGACTGGAAGCGTTTCAGATAAACCCCCCAGGCCGTCTCTCAAGCATCTGTGGTGCCTGTTTGCTCCTAATGAGTGAATCGGAAAGGAAGGCCCTAGCTCTGAACAAAGCTTGTATCCACCATGCAAATTCCTCCTTGAGACAAGGAATCGGCTGTTTTGCAATCAAAATGGATTGTGCATGCTGGTACCACATATTTGTGTGCCATCACTGGAGCTTCCTCATGTGCTGCCTCACCAGAGGAAGCATGAGGATGCAAGATGCCATGCAGCCTAGTGCTCTAAGGAATTCCCCGGCTGATAGGCATTGTCTGTACATGATCTTTTGGAAGTAGTGAGTCAGGAAGGAGACCTTGTCTGGCAGTAAGGCCTTTTGAAGAGATGAGTCCAGAAGAGCCCCCATGAAAACAATCCTGGTGAAGGGATTTGTGTTGAATTTGCTTAGATTTATGGTAAAACCCAGGAAAGTCAAAAGGTTCTGGGTAAACACCTGGTCCTTGTGCAGTTTTACCAGACTTGTGGCTTGTATTAGGCAACTGTCCAAATAGGGGCAGATTTGGTCCCCTCTGGTCCTGCAAAAGACTATTATAGGAGCCAAGTACTTTGTGAAGACCCTGGGACTGGTAGACAAGCCAAAAGGCAGTGCAGAAAACTGAAAGTGACTGGTACCTACTCTGAAGGGTAGAAAGATTACATGCGTTTCCTCTACTGAAATGTGCAAGTAGCCATCCTTTCGATCCTGAGTGACCATGAAGTACTAAGGAGCTATCATGGTTAAAGGTTTTTGAAGTGTTATAATTCTGAATTTTGGAACCAGCAGGGCCTGATTGAGGGTATACAGTCTAAAATGGGATGTCAAGAGTCTTCCTTTCTGGGAACTAGAAACAGCCTGGAGTAGAAATCCTTTCCCTTTTGGTGTTCTAGAACAGACTCCACTGAACCCTGGGAGCACAAATTCTGCATTTGAGAAAGGGCCTCTGTTTTTATGTTTTGTGGAATGCTTAGATAGTCTAGGAGTACTTAAAGGGTCTCTGAAAGTGAGTTTGTAGCCATTTGAAATAATGCTTAGAACCCACCTGTCCAAAGTGATGAGGAACCAGTTCTCCTTGAACAGGGATAAACTTCTTCCTAGGCTTGTGGGGGTGTGCAAAGATAGAGGGGATGGAGGAGTTAGTACTACTCTCTGCCAGGGGCCAGTGGCATACAAGCATACAACTCCCTTGCCTGGGAGTATCTTAGGTCCACTGCCTAGGTCTTTGTATTTGCTGTTGCTTTTGTGTTATTTCCCTTCAGGGATTCCTCTGTCTGCTTATGGATTGTGAGGGAAATGCTTATGGATTGTGAGGGAAAGGACCAATGTTTAGAGAGAGTTCCTACTAAACTTAGGTGGCTGAACTTGAAGAAAGTATTTCACAGTTTGCATAGATTTAGCTTAGTCTTCCATCTTCTTAAGTACAGCCTCAGTTTTAGGCACAGAGAGGAAGACATTGCCCAGAGGGGCATCCAAAAGATTTCACTTGACATGCTCAGGGAGAGACTGCTCCCTTAGCCAAACATGCCTTCTAACAAGTGAGCTACTGGCTGCAGTCCAGCTGGAACCCTCCATAGTATCATAGCCATAGCCTAACTACTTGAAAGCTAGAGTGACAAAGGTCTAAAAATTCCTTGGAAAGGTTCTAGTCCTCAAGTGTAGTAATTTTTTGCTTTAGCAGATCCAAAATGGTCTGCTGGTATTTAAACATGTGGAATTAGCAGTTAAGGGCCCCTCATAACTAACGCAGCAGATGTGTAAACTTTTTTGAAAAATCTTTCAATAGCCCTGCTCTCCATCAGTTGGTAGAGTGCTGTTAATGAAACTGGCTATAGCCCTTTGAGTCCTGGGGTGACAGCCTCTGGATCAGCAGAACGGTTATTAAAAAGATGTTTATGGGAGTCTAGTACCCTATATAACCTGTCTGGTTTTCGAGGGGGTGGAGGGAGAGGATCAGGATTCTAACAAGAATCTAAGAAATGTCCTCTACAATCTCAAACTGAAGGAATGGCAAGAGGCTTGTGCACTGTCAGGTCAAGGAATCCCCTAATCCTCTTTTTGGACTGCTGGTAATCCTGGGCTTCCCACTGGAAATGATCCCTCATGGCATGAAGAGTTTCTCCAAAAGTAATATCCTCAGGGGGAGAAGCAGAAGTCAAGTTTTCTTCAGAATCTGAATCCTCAAATGATGTCAGGGAGGGTCCTTCATCAAAAACGGACTCTTCCTGGTCATAACCCTCATCAGATTCCAAGGGGTCATAAAATACATCAGGGGTAGGATCCCTTTGCCTTGTCCTTGGGGAAGACTCAATGGAAGGTGTCTAGACGTGACTGGGAAGATTAAGTCTTCAGTTAACCTCACCAAATCCTTTTGATATCCTTGTGAGTGGGAGCCTGCAGGCATAAGCATAGGCCCTCAGGAAGTTCCCTTCTTTGGGGTAGTTTTGGCCTTTGACTTAGGCACATCCACAACTCTGATGCCATTCTCTCTAGAAGAATAAGCAACTGGTGTAGACTGATGTTGCAAAGGAGTGTCACCTGTTAAAATTTGCTCATAAGAAGCCGAGGCTGGGCCCGAGCAACAAACCAAATGCTAAGGCCTATGCAGAAACTGAGGGACCCGATGGCATGTCAGACTTTAAACTGGTCTTGACAGAGCCCTGCGCTACCACCTCAGCTGCGTAAGGAGGCTGCAACACCACCTCACCTTCAGCAATCACTAGCCCTGGAGGACTGGCTGACACAGAATGAGTATAGTCTGAAGCCCTAAGCCA